>NW_028137418.1:0-10774 GCF_965140915.1 Aythya marila | reverse complement strand
AGTGTAGTAGCATATTGTAAGAGAAGTAATGTGTAGCTGCTAAACAAACATACTCTAATAATCATCCCCTTTCTTTGCTTTCTGTGTCGTATATTTTCTTGCTTGGCACATTGCATATTTCATTCTGCACTGCTGGTTTTGAATGAGTTGAGTGCCTCTTCAAAGAGATTTGATTTTGAGAAGAAAACACTTCTTTTAGCAGATTTGCATATTACTTTCTGGATTAAATACTTATCTGGCTGTTAGTGTTCATGCTTTCTGATGTTATTTAGTCTTGGTAAGCTACAAATAACAATTTACACTGTCAGAATAAGAGAACTGAGGAGAATAATGTTGGATTTTGCTATTTTTTACTGTAACTTAGAGATGGATTTTTGAATGCCACCCTAAATTCATCTCTCAAAAACTGTAAACTGAACCCATATTGTAATTGAGTTCACAATAACTGTAGTGTTAAGTGTGTTTTCCATTTGTGAACAGAATTTCCAAATGTCTCTGGAAGTGATTTAGATTCCTGTTATCTTTCAGTAGACACTAAGGACTGCAAATCAAAACCTTAAGATGTTGCATTGGACCTAACTCAGTTTTCCTGGATGTAATAGTAGGGAATTCTTGTCTGGACCTCAAATGTGTGATGTCTTCTGCATTCCCACAGATGGGAAAGCTTTCATCTGACCTCTGTCACTGAGCTGAGCCTTGCTCATGTTGCTGATTGTGGCTGGTGGCTGAAGTGCACTGCCACAGCTCCCGGGGCTGGGAGCCTGTTCCTGCTGGGTGAAGATGAATCCTGGTAAAAAAATGAATTGAGTAGTTCACTGTGGCAATGTACAGTTGTAGCTAGATTTTCAAAAATGTTTATCAAAAGCCAGTAAGCAAAAGAAATATTGCAGTAACAACGTATGAAGTCTTGTAAACATCAGCTGAAAAAGTGGGCAGTTTGCAAATGTTTAAGTAGATAATTGAGTAATTATTAACATTTCTGCAGTCCATCAAAGGACGAACAAGCATCTACACAAGAGTACTCTGGGACTGTACACTGCAGACATACAGACTGGGATATTTCCAAATACAGAACTCAAAGGGATACAGCGTATGCTGAAGCAACAACACAGCTCCTGTGCTTGTTTAACATATGAAGAAAGTCTTCACCTGTCAAGAAGGACATGAAACTTCTGCATCCCAAACATACTATTTTATCACTACTTTCTTTATGACCTTTCTGAAGATGTGCAGCCAAGCTTTATGCCTAAGGCTTAAATGAACCCGGTCCCAAGATCTAGGCTTATGGACAAACCTGAGCAACCACATGAAGCCAGAGGTGAGCAAACTCATCTTGGAGTGCCAAAGCCGGATCAGGGTCCCTGGCCTGCCCAGAAGAGCTACTGATATCAGTGTTATGCCAGTACTGATTAATACAAGAGAAGCTGGAAGAAGCCACCAAGATAACCTGCCTTTGGCAAGACTAAATTTGATAAGCTATTTAACTTGGAAGTGCAACTCAGAATGACTTGGGCCAATAACTGGCTTTTGCTAATGGCGTGTTTGAAGATTTATGTATTCAAAGCAGCAAGCAAGGCAGCTGATGAACGTTTTGGACAGCTCTTTGACTTTTTACAAGGTATTTTCTACCCTGACATATTTCTAACTCATATTATATTAAGGATGTTTAGCATTATGTTCATTAGAGTGTCTTTCATTGGAATATTTCTCTTGGGTATGAAGAGATAATCCACATGAATATGCGATTTTTTTTTCCATTATGGGACATGTTATTAAGTCCATTATTGTATTTTAATTGATGTCATTATAGAACAGAGTACTTTGGTATGGGTTAGAGATAGTTTGTTAATAACACTATTACCAATGTACTAAAAGCTGCACTTCTATTCTGGTTGATACTGAAGCTTTCAAAATTGTACTCATTCTGTCACATAGCTGGGGATAAGAAATCTGGCATTAACCTACTGTCATTTGTAGTACTTCTAACTTCTCTAATAATCTGCTGTTTCAACAATGACCCAATACATCACTAAGCTAGAGGTGACGCAGAATAGATCATGGCTGGCTACAGTCATTGCCTGTGTAAGACAAAATTTTATCCTACCCAGAAAATCCAAATGAGTTCTGCTTTGCTATTTAAGAGTATTGGCAGAAGAACTCACAAGATATTTATAAAATTTTCTCCTAGCAGACTGGGGGGCTAATTTGCCCCCCCCCTTTTTTTTTTTTTTTCCCCCAGGTATTTTTTTCAGGTGCTTTTGTGACTCCTACATCCACAGCAGAACTGTAAACACCTATATCAGGACCAAATTGTTTCCTGCAACACCTTGCATGAATTAACAGAGTTGAATTTCTCAGCTGCAGTATTTCTCTTTCTATTTATTCATCATGTACAAATTAGCAGTTTTCTATCTTGTGTAATATTCCAGGTTAAAAATGGCAAAAAGCAGATGCCTGTCTTCCTTCCTTCCTTCCTTCCTTCCTTCCTTCCTTCCTTCCTTCCTTCCTTCCTTCCTTCCTTCCTTTCTAAGAAAACTGGTTTACCATGAAACACGGTAAATAGGGAGCAAATAGGGATTAATCATGGAATCACAGAATCATAGAACATCTCGGGGGTTGGAAGAGACCTTCAGGATCATCCAGTTCTAAACCCTCAGCATTGTCAGGGATGCTACCCACTAGATCAGGTGGACCAAGGCCTTGAACATCTCCAGGGATGGGGCGTCCACAGCTTCTCTGGGCAGCCTGTGCCAGTGCCTCACCACCTTCACAGTTAAGAATTTCCTCTTAGCCTTTAACCTAAATCTTCTCTCTTTTAGTTTAAAACCATTCCCCCTTGTCCTGCCATTGTCTGTCTGAGTAAAAAGTCCTTCTCCATCTTTTTAATAAGCCCCTTTTAAGTACTGAAAAGCTGTAATAAGGACTCCTCAGAGCCTTATCCAGTCTGAACAGTCCCAGATCTATCAGCTTTCCCTCATAGGAGATGTGCTCCTGCCCCTTGATTATCTTCATGGCCCTCCTCTGGACCTGCTCTAAGAGCCCCACATCCCTCTTGTGCTGGGGGCTCCAGACCTGGATGCAGCACTCCAGCTGGGTCCTCACAAGGGCAGAGCAGAGGGACGCAATCACCTCCCTCCACCTGCTGGCCATCCTCTGTTGATACAGCCCAGGATGCAGTTGGCCTTCTGGGCTGCAAGCATGCACTGCTGGCTCATGTCAAGCTTTTTGTCCACCAGAACTACCATATCACTCTCTGCAGGGCTGCTCCCAATGAGTTCTTCCCCCAGTCTGCACTCATGTCTGGGATTGTCCCGGCCCAGGTTCAGCACCTTGCACTTGGACTTGTTGAATTTCATTAGGCTGGCATGGGCCCACAACTCCAGCCTGTCCAGGTCCCTTTGGATGGCATTCCTTCCTTCTGTTGTATCAACTGCACCACTCAGCCTGGGATCATCTGCATACTTGCTGAGGGCGCACTCAATCCCAATGTGTATGTCATTGATAAAGTTTTTAAGCAGTACTGGTCCCAGGACAGACCCCTGAAGGTCACCTCTCATCACTGGCCTCCACCTGTACATATTGCCATTGACCACCACTCTCTGAGTGCAGCCTTCAAGCCAATTCCTTATCCACTGAATGGTCCACCCATCAAATCATTATCTCTCCAACTTAGAGATCAGGATGTCATGTGGGACCGTTTCAAAGGCCTTACAGATGTCCAGGTAGATGACATCAGTCAGTCTTTCCCTGTCCACTGATGCACTTACTCCATCATAGAAGGCCACCAGATTGGTCAGACATGATTTGCCTCTGGAAAGCCGTGCTGGCTGTCTCAGATCATCTCTTTATCCTGCATATGCTGGCTGATCTTTTTCAAGATAGGACTGAATTGAAAAGATGAAGCATCGGGTAAGAATTTCCATCAGCATAAAGTTGAAAAGTCATCAGTTAGGCCTGTACTCAATACTTATGTCTGGGTCTTGTTTTAAGCAGACTGCTTATGTCCATACTGTTCAACACCATAAAGAGTTCCCAGACATTTTGACTTGGTCAGGAGTACTCTTAAACTATTGCAGCAGTCCCTGAGACAGTTTTGTCCCAGGGTAACTTGTATTCCTAAAATAGTCCCTGTTCTCAGGCTAGGAGTTAGCACAGGTCAGACAGCATCCCATGACACATTTTGTGTGTGGCTACGCCACAGCTAATAAAGACGGATAGTGTGGATTCAGACCCATCTGTGCTTATTGACCTCATTGCCAGAGCATGGTCCCAGGTACATTTAATTTACTAAGATGTAGCCAGCTAGTCCTGCTGAAATGATGGCCACTTAAACAGGCCACTAACATATACACTTCTAACTCTTTTCCCTAGAAGCCCAAATCACAGAAATGAATGAGGCAGACTATTTTCTAGCCAGAGTGTGGAAAGATCATTCCCATCAGCTTAAATGGGAGTTGAATCAGATCTTGCAGGACAAAAGCTACAGACAAGTAGGAAAACAGACAACAAGGAAAAACACTATTTTTTTTTTTCCATTGGATTACTAGTCCAAGCGTACTATTCATGAAGCTCAAGTGGCTTACATAAACTTCTGAAAGCTTGTGGAAGAGGGTTATCAGAACTGGACTATCTGACCTTTACACTCCTCACCCAAAATACTACAAACTAGATTGGTGCAGCCAATCTAGGATCTTGAGTCAAGGTTGGTTCAAAAGCAGCTCCTTCAGGGGCTATGTGTCATAACCAGTGTTGAAGCAATTCTGATGCTTGGAGTGGTCTCAGCTTGGGAGAAAGCTATGATGGGAGTCTAATTCACAACATGATGGAAAGTTTTCCTTCTTTCACTCCTTCAGGGCACGTAGTGTGTCTTTAGAACTCTCTGCCATGTGGAAGCTTGGATATGCAATGAGTTATGTAAGTGGAGTCTCATTGTCACCAAGATGATGAAAGGTCTGGAGTACTTCTCCTAAGAGGAGAGACTGAGTGAGTTGGAACTGTTCAGCTTGGAGGAGGCTCAGGGGGGATCTTATCAATGCCTGTAAGTACCTGAAGGGAAGGTGCAAAGAAGGTGGAAACAGGCTCTTTCCAGTGGTGCCCAGTGCCAGGACAAAAAACAATGGGCACAAACTGGAACACAAGAGGTTCCATCTGAACACCGGGAAGCACTTCATTACTGTACAGGTGATTGGGCTCTGGCACAGGTTACCCAGAGATGTAAAAATCTCAAAAGTTGCCTGGACATGGTCCTGAGCAGTCTGCTCTGGGTGGCCCTACTTGAGCAGGGGGTTGGACCAGATAACCTCCAGGGGTCCCTTCCAACCCAAACCATTCTGTGATTCTGTGATTAACTCATGTGAAGAGCCTAAATACACCAAAATTCTTACCTCATCTTTTGTGCACATGTTAGAGAGGTGGTATGCTCAACTGAATGGATATCTCTGAATGCATTGCTCTTCTTGCCTTTAATTTCTCTCTTCTTACTCTCCTTCATATTTTCCCTACAAAAAGTACAATTACCTTTTATTTTGGTGAAAGAAGTTGAGACTACAGGGCTGTTCATCGCACTTAAATGATATTCAGGGGTCTCCACTTAGTGATGTTTTCTTACAGATTTCTGCCAAAATGCCAGCAGCCAGTGTAACTTGTACCACCAGCACAACCATGCAGTGACTATGGGTCTCTCTTCTTTCAACGAGACAAATGCAACTCTACTGCATATTTCCACCTGACACCTGCAGAAATGTAGGGCAGAACTTAGTTATAAATTGCTATTTATCCTAAAATTTATATGTAGACTATTGATTATGTTCAGCCCTAAACTTGGCATTTATAGATTAGGCAAGTCAACAGCAACTTGGTTGTACATTTTTATGGACTCTCTGTCACATACTTTTCTAGGCATAGGTATTTCATCTAATTCCATCCACTAAGCCTCTCAGGCTTTCATTCTTTCTGTGGAGTGTTTCTCCTGATCTCCTAGATGAGAAATATTACTCCTCCTTGGATAACTTATTCCTTCCAGGGAAGACTGAAATGGCAGTCATTATGATTAGTGATGGCCAGTGCTGAAGCAATGTCCCCAAGCTCTCAGAACTACCAGGTTCTCTGAGCTTCTGCCTGGTTTTGTTTGCCTTTTAAAAACAAACAAACAAACAAACAAACAAAAAACTACAAAACTGACTGAAAAGAGCACTAAAAAAACATTTCTTGGCAATATGGCATACAGCAGCTTACAGACTTCAGCTACACTGAGGGCACTCAGAGGCATGTATGGGAGAAAGAAGTAACCCTTTCATGTTTATCCAAATTCCATACATACTTCTTGTGCTGGAGGACAGCTCATTTTGACTTCTGGATAAACTCAGCATTGGGAATGAATTTCACTAATCCAGCTATTTTCACTTCCCTGCACCGGAAAGTTTTTTGGATCACCCTGATGACCTTCAGAGCTTTCTTCCCTACTGTAATACTGAAGTCCAAGAGTTTCTCAATTTTAATTCTCATCCTGCTATAGGGGTCCTCTTTACTATTGTGAGCTCAATTAATAGTTGGTGCTCCACAAACATCAAGGGATATTGTGGTAATAATTGAAGGTTTTTGACAGAGCTTTCATTAGCAGAATCTTCATTAAAATTTTGTTAAAAAAAAAAAAAAAAAAAAAAGAGAGAGATTGAAACTCTCCAGCTGATTTAGAAAAAAGTATTTTAGGCAGTAGACAACAATTCTGAGAGTAGAAAGTCCAAACACATTCAGCGTGACTTCTCTTCTCCTTTAAACATGAAAGGCTCCTCTCTCTGTTTCAACACTGTGCTAACTTTCAAAAACCCTTCTTCGTGACCTGAGGAAGCATATGCTAGGCTGGTGCAACAAAGTCATATTCATGGCTTTCTTTTTGTGTGAAAGGGATATATAGTCCCCAGTCACCAGAGTAATATGCATCCCTTCTCTTCTTTCCTTCATCCATAGAGGATCAGAAACTGTTATACACACCCTATTATACATCACAGTGTATTACCGTTATGCTTTGCTATCAGCTACCAGCTTTTGCTTCTGGCAGTCAGCAGGAGCCTTGTTCTGGGTATTTTTGAAGTGTTACCTGCACCCACGGTGGACCAGTGCACTCTTCTTCAACACTGCATGCACATTTTGGTATCTGCAGAGAAAACGTGTGATTCTGCTGTGCAGCAGGAGGATACACTGGAGCACTGGGCAGCTGAATCAAATGAATGTAAAAAGAGGAAAGGGCCTTAAATATTTTATTTTAATACATTTAAAAATATTCTTGATCTGAGGACTTCTGCTGTCCACAGAAAAATAAGGCAATGAACTCTAATATTTATGATTTCAGTGCTGGCTAGTTTTGATATGCACCAACAGATGAGCTTTCCTCATTTCAGATCTGGATGAGGCCTTATGCCCCCTCTTGTTTCTAAAGAAATAATCTTTCCTTTTCCCTCCTCTTTCCCACTATCTCCCCATGTTGAAATGCATTTAAAAGGCAAAATGACCAGGTTGCCCTCTTACTGTAGCTGTATGTGGCCTTTTTTCAAGACTCCATTTAGAGCTCATGGTTAATTCAAACCCTCTAATTCCGAGGAACCAGTTTCTGAGGTCATGTTGCCCTGACTCGCTGGCGAGTACTTAGCTGTGCTTCATACATTCAATGAAAGAGAGGATAAAGTCAGTCCCTGGGCATCTGTGGCACCTGTAGCAAATCCCTCAGAAGGGCAAAAACCCACTGCTGTGCAATATGCATGCCATTTTGGGTCACTGATGTGTTCGAATATGTAATGACAGCCAAAATATATCCTCTGTGGCTGCAGCTTCTGAGGAACAACGCGGTAAATTGTGGTTGCCTGCATTGTTGCCATTTTTCTGCAGGATTGTTTTCTATGGTGAAAAAGTATTTTTCCCCTAACAGGTATTAGTGTGCAGTTATGCCGTGTTTGTGCTTTGGCCTGATGCAGATGTGCTCTAATTGCCCATGGGGTATAATTAGTGCTCCTGGTCTTGCTTCTTTGTGATAGGCCTTGCCTCCCCTGCCCTCTGCTCCTGCTCCTGCTCACATGGAGCTTCGCAGGCCTGCTGGCCAGACCTTGCAGGGCCGCCCGCTGACGCTGGGCTTTGCCATCGCTCTTGGCGGTGTTTGCATCTCTTTGCCTTCACCAGGGCTCTGCCAGGCTTCTGGGCAGGGAGAGCATCAGTGATCCTCTTGCCCTAGGGAGATGTAGCAGCCTCTGTGGGAGCAGCCACTTCTCCAGATCAACTTGCAATAGCAATTACTCCATTTTGCTCTTGTTTGCTTTTTGTGGAGCCTAAAACCAATTAATCTCTTGGAGTTTTGGATGTACTTTATTTCACTTTACTTTTTAATGTATTTTATGTATAAAAATATTTTATCTAGGGAAGGTAAGTTTACATTATTTTTTCTACCCCAGACGCATTTATTACTAGAGCAGTGTGAGGTGGTCCATGCACCTTTCATGCCATTCAGTGGTCACGGGTTATAAAACATTCACCCCAAGGCACACATTATTGATGACATTTTATTTCTTCAAGGTATTACACTTGGTATTTCCCTAAAGAGGTAAACTTTGGCTTAAAAAGGGGCTGTATAATTATTTTCCCTGCCCTGGCTGCCTGCCGAATGTTTTTTTTGCCTGTGCACATGCAAAAAGCATGTCCAGAGGTGAGAATCAATAACTCATTATGCACCACCTTTGGATACGTGCACGTTAAATCCTGAGGTGAACAAATTCCCATGAGGAGTTCACTGCTTCTAATGCACTGGGACAGATGACACCACCAAGGCTTAGCACAGCAATTACTCGGTGACAGCAGACTGGCCCTGCAGACATGGCAGTGCTCCCAGCCTGAGCCCACAGCCTGGTATCACCAATTATCATGCCAATGACCCACCTGCAGCAGGCTCATCAGCATACACACATCCACGTGCTTTACCAATTTTTGCCACATTGAGTAAAATTGCCCTTCTGCTCCCTCCTACCCTGCAATAAAAGTCAGTGCACGCTTCACCAAGCTTTCTAGAAGCAAGAAACTATTTGTTTTTAAATTCCCATTCTAGCTGCTCACTGCAAAAACAGGAGCACGGGCTGCATTTTGCTCCTGCTGACCCTGCTGCTACTCGCAGCCATGCAAGACCTTCAGGTGCTCAGCAGTGCTTTGCATACATCTTGATTATGAGACTGCTCTCTCCTTGGAGGGGTCATCATTACTTCACCTGATCCCTGCAAATCACAAACTCTTTCTCCAAGATTCCTTTCCTTTCCTTTCCTTTCCTTTCCTTTCCTTTCCTTTCCTTTCCTTTCCTTTCCTTTCCTTTCCTTTCCTTTCCTTTCCTTTCCTTTCCTTTCCTTTCCTTTCCTTTCCTTTCCTTTCCTTTCCTTTCCTTTCCTTTCCTTTCCTTTCCTTTCCTTTCCTTTCCTTTCCTTTCCTTTCCTTTCCTTTCCTTTCCTTTCCTCTCCTCTCCTCTCCTCTCCTCTCCTCTCCTCTCCTCTCCTCTCCTCTCCTCTCCTCTCCTCTCCTCTCCTCTCCTCTCCTCTCCTCTCCTCTCTCTCCTCTCCTCTCCTCTCCTCTCCTCTCCTCTCCTCTCCTCTCCTCTCCTCTCCTCTCCTCTCCTCTCCTCTCCTCTCCTCTCCTCTCCTCTCCTCTCCTCTCCTCTCCTCTCCTCTCCTCTCCTCTCCTCTCCTCTCCTCTCCTCTCCTCTCCTCTCCTCTCCTCTCCTCTCCTCTCCTCTCCTCTCCTCTCCTCTCCTCTCCTCTCTGTTGATGAATATTTTCAAAACTACTGTATGAAAAAAACTAACAAGCAATCAAAACCAAAACAAAACACTTACTTTCTTATGATTCCCTTGTATTTACTGAAAATCAAGGCAAAAATGTTTTAGTCCTGCTAAACTTTGCTGCCAGCTCTGTGGACATCACATACCTGTGGATCCACTGGCAGCCCACAGGTCCACATCCTGGCAGCCAACTAATGCTGTTGTTGTCATTAAAGTTTAAAAACCTCTGATTTCTTCTCTCTGCATCAAAGGGCACTCAGGAGAACAGAAAGCTAAGCAGTAAATCTCAAAAGAGGGCTTCATCTACAATATCACAGTAACCCGTGTCCACAGTGAATACGTAATGGAGATGCTTAATTCACAGATAAACCCAGATCAATGAGTCCTGGATGAAACTTGTCAACACTGCTAGCAAAGTCTCCTTCACCCAGTGGCTGTGGCATGGGAACGGGCAGGAGATCAGCTCTGCCCGGGGCTGGATCAGGACGTGCTTCGTAACCACTATCCTCATCGATGTCCCCCAGGCTCAGACACTGCTGTGATGGGGCTTAGTGCGAAACTGTGACCAAAAGAGAACATCTACTCAGGAATTATCAGAAATAAATAAATAGATAATTAATAATAATAATAATAATTTTAAAAAATCATCCATGTGCAGTCTGCAGGACAGAGCTGCCTGGGACAAGGAGTTCTAAGGTATGGGCTGCCCTACATCAGGTGAAATCAAATGGTTCCTTACTGGTTTCCACTGAAATCAAATGTTTCCTTACTGTCCCAGCAGAGACCAGCCTCAGCCTCACCCTGCAGAAGCCTGTGCTTGTGGACAGCTCGACTGCACAGAGACTGAGCATGAAGAAAGCACAGAGTTTGCTGAGCTGGGAGAGAAAACGAGCAAATGACTGAGCAACACAAGGACAGGTGATAGAGAGCTGAAAAACGTGCACTGAGGGAAGAATGTAAGTACCATCCAAT
>NW_028137419.1:0-61403 GCF_965140915.1 Aythya marila | reverse complement strand
AACGGAGACCCCCAAACACGTCAAAAACACACCAAAATCAACTCAGATCCTAAAAAAAAAAAAAAAAAAAAAAAAAAAAAGCCAGGATTTAACCCTAAAGAAACCCTTAAACCTACCTGATGTTCTCCAAAACCCACAATCCACTCCTATTTAACATTCTGACAAACAAGAACCCAACAAAACCTAATGGAGACCCTAAAACACGTCAAAAACACCCCAAAAAATATCGGCATCACCCCCAAAACTGGAAGAAAATACGCCAAAACCATCGATCCTCCCCAATACCACCCTAAACCTACCTGATGTTCTCCAAAACCCACAATTTACACTTTTCCACCATGATGACCAACGAGAACCCAACAAAACCCAACAGAGACCCCAAAAAACGTCAAAAACACCACAAAAAATATCAGCATCACCCCCAAAACTGGAAGAAAATCCGCCAAAACCATAGATCCACCCCAAAACCACCCTAAACCTACCTGATGTTCTCCAAAACCCACAATCCACTCCTATTTAACATAATGACCAACAAGAACACAACAAAACAACGGAGACCCCCAAACACCTCAAAAAAATACACAGAACAAGAACGGGATCAACACAAAAAACGAAAGAAAACTCCAAAAGCCATAGATCCACCCCAAAAGTACCCCTAAACCTACCTGATGTTCTCCAAAACCCACAATTTGAAATTTTACACCATGATGACCAACGAGAACGCAACAAAACCCAACGGAGACCCCCAAACACCTCAAAAATTTCCCAAAAAAGAACGGGACCACCCCAAGAAACAGAAGGAAACACCAAAAAACATGACTCTGCCCCAAATGTCCCCCTAAACCTACCTGAACTTCTCCAAAACCCACAATTTACACTTTTCCACCATGATGACCAACAGGAACCCAAATAAAACCCAACGGAGACCCCAAAACACGTCAAAAACACCCCAAAAAAGAACTGGTTCAACCCCAAAAAGAAAGAAAACTCCAAAAGCCATAGATTCACCCCCAAAAAAACCTTAAACTCACCTGATGTTCTCCAAACCCACAATTTACACTTTTCCAACACCAATGCACGGAAACCCAACGAAACCCAACGGAAACCCCAAAACACGTCAAAAACACACCAAACAAGAACGGGATCACCCCCAAAAACGAAAGAAAAACCCCAAAGCCATGGATCCACCCCAAAAGACCCCCTAAACCTACCTGATGTTCTCCAAAACCCACAATTTAACCTGTTCCTCCATGATGACCACGGAAAACCCAACGAAACCCAACGGAGACCACAAAACACGTCAAAAACACACCAAAAAAGAACTGCATCACCCCAAAAAACAGAAGAAAACCCCATATACCATGAATCCACCCCAAAAGTCCCCCTAAACCTACCTGATGTTCTCCAAAACCCACAATCTACACTTTTCCACCACGATGACAACGGAAAACCCAACGAAACCCAAAGGAGACCCCAAAAAACGTCAAAACACCCCAAAAAAAACAACAGGATCAACACAAAAAAAACAAAGAAAACTCCAAATAAAATAGATCCACCCCTAAACCACCCTAAACCTACCTGATGTTCTCCTCAATGTACAATCCACTCCCAACCACCAGAAAACCCAATGGAAACCCAACAAAACCCAACGGAGACCCCAAAACACCTCAAAAACACCTCAAAAAAGAACTCGATCAGAAAACAAACACAAAAACAAAAACTATGAATTTCCCCCCAAAACCAGCCTAAACTCACCTAATCTTCTCCAAATCCCACATTTCACTCCCATTCACCATCATGACCAACAAGAACCAAACGAAAACCCATGAAGAACCCAAAACACCTCAAAACCACCCCACAATCAAAACAAATGCAACGGAGAACCCAAAACACGTCAAAAACACCCCAGAAAAGAACGGGACCACCCCAAAAACAGAGAAAACCATAAAAAAACAGAAGAAATCCGCCAAAACCAGAGATTCACCACCAAAAAAAACTTAAACTCACCTGATGTTCTCCAAAACCCACAATCTACACTTTTCCAACACCAATGCACGGAAAACCCAACGAAACCCAACGGAAACCCCAAAACACGTCAAAAACACACCAAACAAGAACGGGATCACCCCCAAAAACGAAAGAAAAACCCCAAAGCCATGGATCCACCCCAAAACACCCCCTAAACCTACCTGATGTTCTCCAAAACCCACAATCTACACTTTTCCACCACGATGACAACGGAAAACCCAACAAAAACCAACGGAGACTCCAAAACACGTCAAAAACACCCCAAAAAAGAACTGCATCACCCAAAAAAACAGAAGAAAAGCCCAAATACCATGAATCCACCTCAAAAGTCCCCCTAAACCTACCTGAAGTTCTCCAAAACCCACAATCTACAATTTTCCACCATGATGACCACGGAAAACCCAACGAAACCCAACGGACACCCCAAAACACGTCAAAAACACCCCAAACAAGAACGGGATCAACACATAAAATAAAAGAAAACCCCAAAAGCCATAGATCCACCCCAAAAGTCCCCCTAAACCTACCTGATGTTCTCCAAATCCCAAAGTCCACTCCCAACCACCAGAAAACCCATTAGGAACTCAACGAAACGCAACAGAAACACCAAAACACCTCAAAAACACCCCAAAAGCGAACCGGATCAGAAGAAAAAACGTGATTTAACCCCCAAATAACCCTTAAACCTACCTGATGTTCTCCTCAATGTACAATCCACTCCCAACCACCAGAAAACCCAATGGAAACCCAACAAAACCCAACGGAGACCCCAAAACACGTCAAAAAGACCCCCAAAAAAGAACGGGATCACTCCAAACACAGAAGAAAACCCTAAAAAACAGAAGAAATCCCACAAAACCATAGATTCACCCCAAAAAAGAACAGAATCACCCCAAAAAAAGAAAGAAAAACCCAAATACCATAGATCCACCCCAAAACAACCCTAAACCTACCTGATGTTCTCCAAAACCCACAATTTACACTTTTCCACCATGATGACCAACAGGAACCCAACTAAAACCCCAACGGAGACCCCAAAACACGTCAAAAACACCCCAAAAAAGAACTGGTTCAACCCCAAAAAGAAAGAAAACCCCAAAAGCCATAGATTCACCCCCCAAAAAAACCTTAAACTCACCTGATGTTCTCCAAAACCCACAATTTACACTATTCCAACACCAATGCACGGAAAACCCAACGAAACCCAACGGAAACCCCAAAACACGTCAAAAACACACCAAACAAGAACGGGGATCACCCCCAAAAACGAAAGAAAAACCCCAAAGCCATGGATCCACCCCAAAACACCCCCTAAACCTACCTGATGTTCTCCAAAACCCACAATTTAACCTGTTCCTCCATGATGACCACGGAAAACCCAACGAAACCCAACGGAGACCACAAAACACGTCAAAACACACCAAAAAAGAACTGCATCACCCCAAAAACAGAAGAAAACCCCATATACCATGAATCCACCCCAAAAGTCCCCCTAAACCTACCTGATGTTCTCCAAAACCCACAATCTACACTTTTCCACCACGATGACAACGGAAAACCCAACGAAACCCAAAGGAGACCCCAAAACACGTCAAAACACCCCAAAAAAACAACAGGATCAACACAAAAAAAAAACAAAGAAAACTCCAAATACAATAGATCCACCCCTAAACCACCCTAAACCTACCTGATGTTCTCCTCAATGTACAATCCACTCCCAACCACCAGAAAACCCAATGGAAACCCAACAAAACCCAACGGAGACCCCAAAACACCTCAAAAACACCTCAAAAAAGAACTCGATCAGAAAACAAACACAAAAACAAAAACTATGAATTTCCCCCCAAAACCAGCCTAAACTCACCTAATCTTCTCCAAATCCCACATTTCACTCCCATTCACCATCATGACCAACAAGAACCAAACGAAAACCCATGAAGAACCCAAAACACCTCAAAACCACCCCACAATCAAAACAAATGCAACGGAGAACCCAAAACACGTCAAAAACACCCCAGAAAAGAACGGGACCACCCCAAAAACAGAGAAAACCATAAAAAACAGAAGAAATCCCCCAAAACCAGAGATTCACCACCAAAAAAAACTTAAACTCACCTGATGTTCTCCAAAACCCACAATCTACACTTTTCCAACACCAATGCACGGAAAACCCAACGAAACCCAACGAAACCCCAAAACACGTCAAAAACACACCAAACAAGAACGGGATCACCCCCAAAAACGAAAGAAAAACCCCAAAGCCATGGATCCACCCCAAAACACCCCCTAAACCTACCTGATGTTCTCCAAAACCCACAATTTAACCTGTTCCTCCATGATGACCACGGAAAACCCAACGAAACCCAACGGAGACCACAAAACACGTCAAAAACACACCAAAAAAGAACTGCATCACCCCAAAAAACAGAAGAAAACCCCATATACCATGAATCCACCCCAAAAGTCCCCCTAAACCTACCTGATGTTCTCCAAAACCCACAATCTACACTTTTCCACCACGATGACAACGGAAAACCCAACGAAACCCAAAGGAGACCCCAAAACACGTCAAAAACACCCCAAAAAAACAACAGGATCAACACAAAAAAACAAAGAAAACCCCAAATACAATAGATCCACCCCAAAACCACCCTAAACCTACCTGATGTTCTCCTCAATGTACAATCCACTCCCAACCACCAGAAAACCCAATGGAAACCCAACAAAACCCAACGGAGACCCCAAAACACCTCAAAAACACCTCAAAAAAGAACTCGATCAGAAAACAAACACAAAAACAAAAACTATGAATTTCCCCCCAAAACCAGCCTAAACTCACCTAATCTTCTCCAAATCCCACATTTCACTCCCATTCACCATCATGACCAACAAGAACCAAACGAAAACCCATGAAGAACCCAAAACACCTCAAAACCACCCCACAATCAAAACAAATGCAACGGAGAACCCAAAACACGTCAAAAACACCCCAGAAAAGAACGGGACCACCCCAAAAACAGAGAAAACACCAAAAAAAACTTAAACTCACCTGATGTTCTCCAAAACCCACAATCTACACTTTTCCACCACGATGACAACGGAAAACCCAACAAAACCCAACGGACACCCCAAACACCTCAAAAACACCCCGAAAAAGAACGGGACCAACCCAAAAAACAGAAGAAAACCCCATATACCATGAATCCACCCCAAAAGACCCCCTAAACCTACCTGATGTTCTCCAAAACCCACAATTTACACTTTTCCACCACGATGACAACGGAAAACCCAACAAAAACCAACGGAGACTCCAAAACACGTCAAAAACACCCCAAAAAAGAACTGCATCACCCCAAAAAAGAGAAGAAAACCCCAAATACCATGAATCCACCCCAAAAGTCCCCTAAACCTACCTGAAGTTCTCCAAAACCCACAATCTACACTTTTCCACCACGATGACAATGGAAAACCAAACAAAACCCAACGGAGACCCCCAAACACCTCAAAAACACCCCGAAAAAGAACGGGACCACCCCAAGAAACAGAAGGAAACCCCAAAAAACATGACTCTGCCCCAAATGTCCCCCTAAACCTACCTGATGTTCTCCAAAACCCACAATTTACACTTTTCCACCATGATGACCAACAGGAACCCAACTAAAACCCAACGGAGACCCCAAAACATGTCAAAAACACACCAAAAAAGAACTGCATCACCCCAAAAAAGAGAAGAAAACCCCAATACCATAGATCCACCACAAAAGTCCCCCTAAACCTACCTGAAGTTCTCCAAAACCCACAATCTACAATTTTCCACCATGATGATCACGGAAACCCAACGAAACCCAACGGACACCCCAAAACACGTCAAAAAACACCCCAAACAAGAACGGGATCAACACATAAAATAAAAGAAAACCCCAAAAGCCATAGATCCACCCCAAAAGTCCCCCTAAACCTACCTGAAGTTCTCCAAATCCCAAAGTCCACTCCCAACCACCAGAAAACCCATTAGGAACTCAACGAAACGCAACAGAAACACCAAAACACCTCAAAAACACCCCAAAAGCGAACGGGATCAGAAGAAAAAACGTGATTTTAACCCCCAAATAACCCTTAAACCTACCTGATGTTCTCCTCAATGTACAATCCACTCCCAACCACCAGAAAACCAATGGAAACCCAACAAAACCCAACGGAGACCCCAGAACACCTCAAAAACACCTCAAAAAAGAACTCGATCAGAAAACAAACACAAAAACAAAAACTATGAATTTCCCCCAAAACCAGCCTAAACTCACCTAATCTTCTCCAAATCCCACATTTCACTCCCATTCACCATCATGACCAACAAGAACCAAACGAAAACCCATGAAGAACCCAAAACACCTCAAAACCACCCCACAATCAAAACAAATGCAACGGAGAACCCAAAACACGTCAAAAACACCCCAGAAAAGAACGGGACCACCCCAAAAACAGAGAAAACCATAAAAAACAGAAGAAATCCCCCAAAACCAGAGATTCACCACCAAAAAAAACTTAAACTCACCTGATGTTCTCCAAAACCCACAATCTACACTTTTCCAACACCAATGCACGGAAAACCCAACGAAACCCAACGGAAACCCCAAAACACGTCAAAAACACACCAAACAAGAACGGGATCACCCCCAAAAACGAAAGAAAAACCCCAAAGCCATGGATCCACCCCAAAACACCCCCTAAACCTACCTGATGTTCTCCAAAACCCACAATCTACACTTTTCCAACACCAATGCACGGAAAACCCAACGAAACCCAACGGAAACCCCAAAACACGTCAAAAACACCCCAAAAAAGAACTGCATCACCCCAAAAAACAGAAGAAAAGCCCAAATACCATAGATCCACCCCAAAAGTCCCCCTAAACCTACCTGAAGTTCTCCAAAACCCACAATCTACAATTTTCCACCATGATGACCACGGAAAACCCAACGAAACCCAACGGACACCCCAAAACACGTCAAAAACACCCCAAACAAGAACGGGATCAACACAAAAAATGAAAGAAAACCCCAAAAGCCATAGATCCACCCCAAAAGTCCCCCTAAACCTACCTGATGTTCTCCAAATCCCAAAGTCCACTCCCAACCACCAGAAAACCCATTAGGAACTCAACGAAACGCAACAGAAACACCAAAACACCTCAAAAACACCCCAAAAGCGAACGGGATCAGAAGAAAAAACGTGATTTAACCCCCAAATAACCCTTAAACCTACCTGATGTTCTCCTCAATGTACAATCCACTCCCAACCACCAGAAAACCCAATGGAAACCCAACAAAACCCAACGGAGACCCCAAAACACCTCAAAAACACCTCAAAAAAGAACTCGATCAGAAAACAAACACAAAAACAAAAACTATGAATTTCCCCCCAAAACCAGCCTAAACTCACCTAATCTTCTCCAAATCCCACATTTCACTCCCATTCACCATCATGACCAACAAGAACCAAACGAAAACCCATGAAGAACCCAAAACACCTCAAAACCACCCCACAATCAAAACAAATGCAACGGAGAACCCAAAACACGTCAAAAACACCCCAGAAAAGAACGGGACCACCCCAAAAACAGAGAAAACCATAAAAAACAGAAGAAATCCCCCAAAACCAGAGATTCACCACCAAAAAAAACTTAAACTCACCTGATGTTCTCCAAAACCCACAATCTACACTTTTCCACCACGATGACAACGGAAAACCCAACAAAACCCAACGGAGACCCCCAAACACCTCAAAAACACCCCGAAAAAGAACGGGACCACCCCAAGAAACAGAAGGAAACACCAAAAAACATGACTCTGCCCCAAATGTCCCCCTAAACCTACCTGATGTTCTCCAAAACCCACAATTTACACTTTTCCACCATGATGACCAACAGGAACCCAACTAAAACCCAACGGAGACCCCAAAACACGTCAAAAACACCCCAAAAAAGAACTGCATCACCCCAAAAAACAGAAGAAAACCCCAATACCATAGATCCACCACAAAAGTCCCCCTAAACCTACCTGAAGTTCTCCAAAACCCACAATCTACAATTTTCCACCATGATGACCACGGAAAACCCAACGAAACCCAACGGACACCCCAAAACACGTCAAAAACACCCCAAACAAGAACGGGATCAACACAAAAAATGAAAGAAAAACCCAAAAAGCCATAGATCCACCCCAAAGTCCCCCTAAACCTACCTGATGTTCTCCAAATCCCAAAGTCCACTCCCAACCACCAGAAAACCCATTAGGAACTCAACGAAACGCAACAGAAACACCAAAACACCTCAAAAACACCCCAAAAGCGAACGGGATCAGAAGAAAAAACGTGATTTAACCCCCAAATAACCCTTAAACCTACCTGATGTTCTCCTCAATGTACAATCCACTCCCAACCACCAGAAAACCCAATGGAAACCCAACAAAACCCAACGGAGACCCCAAAACACGTCAAAAACACCCCCAAAAAAGAACGAGATCACTCCAAAAACAGAAGAAAACCCTAAAAAACAGAAGAAATCCCACAAAACCATAGATTCACCCCAAAAAAGAACAGAATCACCCCAAAAAAAGAAAGAAAACCCCAAATACCATAGATCCACCCCAAAACAACCCTAAACCTACCTGATGTTCTCCAAAACCCACAATTTACAATTTTACACCATGATGACCAACGAGAACGCAACAAAACCCAACGGAGACCCCCAAACACCTCAAAAATTTCCCAAAAAAGAACGGGACCACCCCAAGAAACAGAAGGAAACCCCAAAAAACATGACTCTGCCCCAAATGTCCCCCTAAACCTACCTGATGTTCTCCAAAACCCACAATCTACACTTTTCCACCATGATGACCAACAGGAACCCAACTAAAACCCAACGGAGACCCCAAAACACGTCAAAAACACCCCAAAAAAGAACTGGTTCAACCCCAAAAAGAAAGAAAACCCCAAAAGCCATAGATTCACCCCCCAAAAAAAACTTAAACTCACCTGATGTTCTCCAAAACCCACAATTTACACTTTTCCAACACCAATGCACGGAAACCCAACGAAACCCAACGGAAAACCCAAAACACGTCAAAAACACACCAAACAAGAACGGGATCACCCCCAAAAACGAAAGAAAAACCCCAAAACCATGGATCCACCCCAAAAGACCCCCTAAACCTACCTGATGTTCTCCAAAACCCACAATTTAACCTGTTCCTCCATGATGACAACGGAAAACCCAACAAAACCCAACGGAGACCACAAACACGTCAAAAACACACCAAAAAAGAACTGCATCACCCCAAAAAACAGAAGAAAACCCCATATACCATGAATCCACCCCAAATGTCCCCTAAACCTACCTGAAGTTCTCCAAAACCCACAATCTACACTTTTCCACCACGATGACAACGGAAAACCCAACAAAACCCAACGGAGACCACGAAACACGTCAAAACACCCCAAAAAAACAACAGGATCAACACAAAAAAACAAAGAAAACCCCAAATACAATAGATCCACCCCAAAACCACCCTAAACCTACCTGATGTTCTCCTCAATGTACAATCCACTCCCAACCACCAGAAAACCCAATCGAAACCCAAAAAAACCCAACGGAGACCCCAAACACCTCAAAAACACCCGAAAAAGAACGGGACCACCCCAAGAAACAGAAGGAAACCCCAAAAAACATGACTCTGCCCCAAATGTCACCCTAAACCTACCTGATGTTCTCCAAAACCACAATTTACACTTTTCCACCATGATGACCAACAGGAACCCAACTAAAACCCAACGGAGACCCCAAAACACGTCAAAAACACACCAAACAAGAACGGGACCACCCCAAAAACAGAAGAAAAACATAAAAAAGAGAAGAAATCACCCAAAACCATAGATTCACCCTCCAAAAAACCTTAAACTCAACTGATGTTCTCCAAAACCCACAAATTAAACTTTTCCACAACCATAACCACGGAAAACCCAACGAAACCCAATGGAGACCACAAAACATGTTAAAAACACACCAAACAAGAACGGGATCACCCCAAAAAACGAAAGAAAATACCCCAAAACCATGGATCCACCCAAAACCACCCTAAACCTACCTGATGTTCTCCAAAACCCACAATCTACACTTTTCCACCATGATGAGCAACAGGAACCCAACTAAAACCCAACGGAGACCCCAAAACACGTCAAAAACACCCCAAAAAAGAACTGCATCACCCCAAAAAACAGAAGAAAACCCCATATACCATGAATCCACCCCAAATGTCCCCCTAAACCTACCTGAAGTTCTCCAAAACCCACAATCTACACTTTTCCACCACGATGACAACGGAAAACCCAACAAAACCCAACGGAGACCCCAAAACACGTCAATAACACACCAAAAAAGAACTCGATCAGAAAACAAAAACAAAAACTATGAATTTCCCCCCAAAACCAGCCTAAACTCACCTGATCTTCTCCAAATCCCACATTTCACTCCCATTCACCATCATGACCAACAAGAACCCAACAAAACCCAACGGAGACCCCAAAACACGTCAAAAACACTCCCGAAAAAGAACGGGATCACTCCAAAAACAGAAGAAAACCCTAAAAAACTGGAAGAAATCCCCCAAAACCATAGATTCACCCCAAAAACGAATAGAATCACCCCACAAAAAACGAAGAAAACCCCAAAAGCCATAGATTCATCCCAAAACCACCCTAAATCTCCCTGATGTTCTCCTAAATATACAATCCACTCCCAACCACCAGAAAACACAATGGAAACCCAACAAAACCCAACGGAGACCCCAAAACACGTCAAAAACAACCCAGAAAAGAACGGGACCACCCCAAAAACAGAAATAAAACATAAAAAAGAGAAGAAATCACCCAAAACCATAGATTCACCCTCCAAAAAACCTTAAATTCACCTGATGTTCTCCAAAACCCACAATTTACACTTTTCCACAACCATAACCACGGAAAACCCAACGAAACCCAACGGAGACCACAAAACATGTTAAAAACACCCCAAACAAGAACGGGATCACCCCAAGAAATGAAAGAAAATACCCCAAAACCATAGATCCACCCCAAAACCACCCTAAACCTACCTGAAGTTCTCCAAAACCCACAATCTACACTTTTCCACCATGATGACCAACAAGAACCCAACTAAAACCCAACGGAGACCCCAAAACACGTCAAAAACACCCCTAAAAAGAACAGGAACACCCCAAAAAAAACAGAACAAAACCCCTAATACAATAGTTCCACTACAAAAGTCCCCCTAAACCTACCTGATGTTCTCCAAAACCCAAAGTCCACTCCCAACCACCAGAAAACCCATTAGGAACTCAACGAAACGCAACGGAAACCCCAAAACACCTCAAAAACACCCCAAAAGCGAACCGGATCAGAAGAAAAAACGTGATTTAACCCCCAAATAACCCTTAAACCTACCTGATGTTCTCCTCAATGTACAATCCACTCCCAACCACCAGAAAACCCAATCGAAACCCAACAAAACCCAACGGAGACCCCAAAACACGTCAAAAACACACCAAACAAGAATGGGATCACCCCCAAAAACGAAAGAAAAACCCCAAAGCCATGGATCCACCCCAAAAGACCCCCTAAACCTACCTGATGTTCTCCAAAACCCACAATTTAACCTGTTCCTCCATGATGACCACGGAAAACCCAACGAAACCCAACGGAGACCACAAAACACGTCAAAAACACACCAAAAAAGAACTGCATCACCCCAAAAAAACAGAAGAAAACCCCATATACCATGAATCCACCCCAAATGTCCCCCTAAACCTACCTGATGTTCTCCAAAACCCACAATCTACACTTTTCCACCACGATGACAACGGAAAACCCAACGAAACCCAAAGGAGACCCCAAAACACGTCAAAACACCCCAAAAAAACAACAGGATCAACACAAAAAAACAAAGAAAACCCCAAATACAATAGATCCACCCCAAAACCTACCTGATGTTCTCCTCAATGTACAATCCACTCCCAACCACCAGAAAACCCAATGGAAACCCAACAAAACCCAACGGAGACCCCAAAACACCTCAAAAACACCTCAAAAAAGAACTCGATCAGAAAACAAACACAAAAACAAAAACTATGAATTTCCCCCCAAAACCAGCCTAAACTCACCTAATCTTCTCCAAATCCCACATTTCACTCCCATTCACCATCATGACCAACAAGAACCAAACGAAAACCCATGAAGAACCCAAAACACCTCAAAACCACCCCACAATCAAAACAAATGCAACGGAGAACCCAAAACACGTCAAAAACACCCCAGAAAAGAACGGGACCACCCCAAAAACAGAGAAAACCATAAAAAACAGAAGAAATCCCCCAAAACCAGAGATTCACCACCAAAAAAAACTTAAACTCACCTGATGTTCTCCAAAACCCACAATCTACACTTTTCCACCACGATGACAACGGAAAACCCAACAAAACCCAACGGAGACCCCCAAACACCTCAAAAACACCCCGAAAAAGAACGGGACCACCCCAAGAAACAGAAGGAAACACCAAAAAACATGACTCTGCCCCAAATGTCCCCCTAAACCTACCTGATGTTCTCCAAAACCCACAATTTACACTTTTCCACCATGATGACCAACAGGAACCCAACTAAAACCCAACGGAGACCCCAAAACACGTCAAAAACACCCCAAAAAAGAACTGCATCACCCCAAAAAACAGAAGAAAACCCCAATACCATAGATCCACCACAAAAGTCCCCCTAAACCTACCTGAAGTTCTCCAAAACCCACAATCTACAATTTTCCACCATGATGACCACGGAAAACCCAACGAAACCCAACGGACACCCCAAAACACGTCAAAAACACCCCAAACAAGAACGGGATCAACACAAAAAATGAAAGAAAAACCCAAAAGCCATAGATCCACCCCAAAAGTCCCCCTAAACCTACCTGATGTTCTCCAAATCCCAAAGTCCACTCCCAACCACCAGAAAACCCATTAGGAACTCAACGAAACGCAACAGAAACACCAAAACACCTCAAAAACACCCCAAAAGCGAACGGGATCAGAAGAAAAAACGTGATTTAACCCCCAAATAACCCTTAAACCTACCTGATGTTCTCCTCAATGTACAATCCACTCCCAACCACCAGAAAACCCAATGGAAACCCAACAAAACCCAACGGAGACCCCAAAACACGTCAAAAACACCCCCAAAAAAGAACGAGATCACTCCAAAAACAGAAGAAAACCCTAAAAAACAGAAGAAATCCCACAAAACCATAGATTCACCCCAAAAAAGAACAGAATCACCCCAAAAAAAGAAAGAAAACCCCAAATACCATAGATCCACCCCAAAACAACCCTAAACCTACCTGATGTTCTCCAAAACCCACAATTTACAATTTTACACCATGATGACCAACGAGAACGCAACAAAACCCAACGGAGACCCCCAAACACCTCAAAAATTTCCCAAAAAAGAACGGGACCACCCCAAGAAACAGAAGGAAACCCCAAAAAACATGACTCTGCCCCAAATGTCCCCCTAAACCTACCTGATGTTCTCCAAAACCCACAATCTACACTTTTCCACCATGATGACCAACAGGAACCCAACTAAAACCCAACGGAGACCCCAAAACACGTCAAAAACACCCCAAAAAAGAACTGGTTCAACCCCAAAAAGAAAGAAAACCCCAAAAGCCATAGATTCACCCCCCAAAAAAAACTTAAACTCACCTGATGTTCTCCAAAACCCACAATTTACACTTTTCCAACACCAATGCACGGAAAACCCAACGAAACCCAACGGAAAACCCAAAACACGTCAAAAACACACCAAACAAGAACGGGATCACCCCCAAAAACGAAAGAAAAACCCCAAAACCATGGATCCACCCCAAAAGACCCCCTAAACCTACCTGATGTTCTCCAAAACCCACAATTTAACCTGTTCCTCCATGATGACAACGGAAAACCCAACAAAACCCAACGGAGACCACAAAACACGTCAAAAACACACCAAAAAAGAACTGCATCACCCCAAAAAACAGAAGAAAACCCCATATACCATGAATCCACCCCAAATGTCCCCCTAAACCTACCTGAAGTTCTCCAAAACCCACAATCTACACTTTTCCACCACGATGACAACGGAAAACCCAACAAAACCCAACGGAGACCACGAAACACGTCAAAACACCCCAAAAAAACAACAGGATCAACACAAAAAAACAAAGAAAACCCCAAATACAATAGATCCACCCCAAAACCACCCTAAACCTACCTGATGTTCTCCTCAATGTACAATCCACTCCCAACCACCAGAAAACCCAATCGAAACCCAAAAAAACCCAACGGAGACCCCCAAACACCTCAAAAACACCCCGAAAAAGAACGGGACCACCCCAAGAAACAGAAGGAAACCCCAAAAAACATGACTCTGCCCCAAATGTCACCCTAAACCTACCTGATGTTCTCCAAAACCCACAATTTACACTTTTCCACCATGATGACCAACAGGAACCCAACTAAAACCCAACGGAGACCCCAAAACACGTCAAAAACACACCAAACAAGAACGGGACCACCCCAAAAACAGAAGAAAAACATAAAAAAGAGAAGAAATCACCCAAAACCATAGATTCACCCTCCAAAAAACCTTAAACTCAACTGATGTTCTCCAAAACCCACAAATTAAACTTTTCCACAACCATAACCACGGAAAACCCAACGAAACCCAATGGAGACCACAAAACATGTTAAAAACACACCAAACAAGAACGGGATCACCCCAAAAAAACGAAAGAAAATACCCCAAAACCATGGATCCACCCCAAAAGTCCCCCTAAACCTACCTGATGTTCTCCAAAACCCACAATCTACACTTTTCCACCATGATGAGCAACAGGAACCCAACTAAAACCCAACGGAGACCCCAAAACACGTCAAAAACACCCCAAAAAAGAACTGCATCACCCCAAAAAACAGAAGAAAACCCCATATACCATGAATCCACCCCAAATGTCCCCCTAAACCTACCTGAAGTTCTCCAAAACCCACAATCTACACTTTTCCACCACGATGACAACGGAAAACCCAACAAAACCCAACGGAGACCCCAAAACACGTCAATAACACACCAAAAAAGAACTCGATCAGAAAACAAAAACAAAAACTATGAATTTCCCCCCAAAACCAGCCTAAACTCACCTGATCTTCTCCAAATCCCACATTTCACTCCCATTCACCATCATGACCAACAAGAACCCAACAAAACCCAACGGAGACCCCAAAACATGTCAAAAACACTCCCGAAAAAGAACGGGATCACTCCAAAAACAGAAGAAAACCCTAAAAAACTGGAAGAAATCCCCCAAAACCATAGATTCACCCCAAAAACGAATAGAATCACCCCCAAAAAAACGAAGAAAACCCCAAAAGCCATAGATTCATCCCAAAACCACCCTAAATCTCCCTGATGTTCTCCTAAATATACAATCCACTCCCAACCACCAGAAAACACAATGGAAACCCAACAAAACCCAACGGAGACCCCAAAACACGTCAAAAACAACCCAGAAAAGAACGGGACCACCCCAAAAACAGAAATAAAACATAAAAAAGAGAAGAAATCACCCAAAACCATAGATTCACCCTCCAAAAAACCTTAAATTCACCTGATGTTCTCCAAAACCCACAATTTACACTTTTCCACAACCATAACCACGGAAAACCCAACGAAACCCAACGGAGACCACAAAACATGTTAAAAACACACCAAACAAGAACGGGATCACCCCAAGAAATGAAAGAAAATACCCCAAAACCATAGATCCACCCCAAAACCACCCTAAACCTACCTGAAGTTCTCCAAAACCCACAATCTACACTTTTCCACCATGATGACCAACAAGAACCCAACTAAAACCCAACGGAGACCCCAAAACACGTCAAAAACACCCCTAAAAAGAACAGGAACACCCCAAAAAAAACAGAACAAAACCCCTAATACAATAGTTCCACTACAAAAGTCCCCCTAAACCTACCTGATGTTCTCCAAAACCCAAAGTCCACTCCCAACCACCAGAAAACCCATTAGGAACTCAACGAAACGCAACGGAAACCCCAAAACACCTCAAAAACACCCCAAAAGCGAACCGGATCAGAAGAAAAAACGTGATTTAACCCCCAAATAACCCTTAAACCTACCTGATGTTCTCCTCAATGTACAATCCACTCCCAACCACCAGAAAACCCAATCGAAACCCAACAAAACCCAACGGAGACCCCAAAACACGTCAAAAACACACCAAACAAGAATGGGATCACCCCCAAAAACGAAAGAAAAACCCCAAAGCCATGGATCCACCCCAAAAGACCCCCTAAACCTACCTGATGTTCTCCAAAACCCACAATTTAACCTGTTCCTCCATGATGACCACGGAAAACCCAACGAAACCCAACGGAGACCACAAAACACGTCAAAAACACACCAAAAAAGAACTGCATCACCCCAAAAAAACAGAAGAAAACCCCATATACCATGAATCCACCCCAAATGTCCCCCTAAACCTACCTGATGTTCTCCAAAACCCACAATCTACACTTTTCCACCACGATGACAACGGAAAACCCAACGAAACCCAAAGGAGACCCCAAAACACGTCAAAACACCCCAAAAAAACAACAGGATCAACACAAAAAAACAAAGAAAACCCCAAATACAATAGATCCACCCCAAAACCTACCTGATGTTCTCCTCAATGTACAATCCACTCCCAACCACCAGAAAACCCAATGGAAACCCAACAAAACCCAACGGAGACCCCAAAACACCTCAAAAACACCTCAAAAAAGAACTCGATCAGAAAACAAACACAAAAACAAAAACTATGAATTTCCCCCCAAAACCAGCCTAAACTCACCTAATCTTCTCCAAATCCCACATTTCACTCCCATTCACCATCATGACCAACAAGAACCAAACGAAAACCCATGAAGAACCCAAAACACCTCAAAACCACCCCACAATCAAAACAAATGCAACGGAGAACCCAAAACACGTCAAAAACACCCCAGAAAAGAACGGGACCACCCCAAAAACAGAGAAAACAATAAAAACAGAAGAAATCCCCCAAAACCAGAGATTCACCCCCAAAAAAAACTTAAACTCACCTGATGTTCTCCAAAACCCACAATTTAGAATTTTCCACCATGATGACCAACAAGAACCCAACTAAAACCCAACGGAGACCCCAAAACACGTCAAAAACACACCAAACAAGAACGGGATCACCCCCAAAAACGAAAGAAAAACCCCAAAGCCATGGATCCACCCCAAAAGACCCCCTAAACCTACCTGATGTTCTCCAAAACCCACAATTTAACCTGTTCCTCCATGATGACCACGGAAAACCCAACGAAACCCAACGGAGACCACAAAACACGTCAAAAACACCCCAAAAAAGAACTGCATCACCCCAAAAAACAGAAGGAAACCCCAAAAAACATGATTCTGCCCCGAAAGTCCCCCTAAACCTACCTGATGTTCTCCAAAAACCCACAATTTACAATTTTCCACCATGATGACCAACAAGAACCCAACTAAAACCCAACGGAGACCCCAAAACACGTCAAAAACACCCCAAAAAAGAACGGCATCACCCCAAAAAACAGAACAAAACACCAAATACAATAGTTCCACTCCAAAAGTCCCCCTAAACCTACCTGATGTTCTCCAAATCCCAAAGTCCACTCCCAACCACCAGAAAACCCATTAGGAACTCAACGAAACGCAACGGAAACACCAAAACACGTCAAAAATACCCCCCAAAAAGAATGGGATCACTCCAAAAACAGAAGAAAACCCTAAAAAACAGAAGAAATCCCCCAAAACCATAGATTCACCCCAAAAAAGAACAGGATCACCCCAAAAAACGAAAGAAAACCCCAAATACCATAGATCCACCCCAAAACAACCCTAAACCTACCTGATGTTCTCCAAAACCTACAATATACAATTTTACACCATGATGACCAACGAGAACCCAACAAAACCCAACGGAGACCCCCAAACACCTCAAAAATTTCCCAAAAAAGAACGGGACCTCCCCAAGAAACAGAAGGAAACCCCAAAAAACATGACTCTGCCCCAAAAGTCCCCCTAAACCTACCTGAAGTTATTCAAAACCCACAATTTACCCTTTTCCACCAAGATGCCAAAGGAAAACTCAGCGAAATCCAACGGAGACCCCAAAACACGCCAAAAACACCCCAAAAAAGAACTGGATCAGAAGAAAAAAACAACTAAAACTATGAATTTCCCCCCAAAACCACCCTAAACTCACCTGATCTTCTTCAAAACTCAGAATCCACTCCCATTTACCTTAACAACCAACGAGAACTCAACAAAACCCAACGGAGAACCCAAAACACGTCAAGAACACCCCCCAAAAAAAAAGGGATCACCCCAAAACCAGAAGAAAACCCTAAAAAACAGAAGGAATCCCCCAAAACAATAGATTCACCACCAAAAAAAAACTTAAACTCACCTATGTTCTCCAAAACCCACAATTTAGCATTTTCCACCATGATGACCAACGAGAACCCAACAAAACCCAACGGAGAACCCCAAACACCTCAAAAACTTCCCAAAAAAGAACGGGACAACACCAAAAAACAGAAGAAAACAACAAAAAACCTGACTCTGTCCCAAAAGTTTCCCTAAACCTACCTGATGTTCTCCAAAAACCCACAATTTACAATTTTGCACCATGATGACCAACAAGAACCCAACTAAAACCCAACGGAGACCCCAAAACACGTCAAAAACACCCCAAAAAAGAACAGGATCACCCCAAAATACAGAACAAAACCCCAAATACAATAGTTCCACTCCAAAAGTCCCCCTAAACCTACCTGATGTTCTCCAAATCCCAAAGTCCACTCCCAACCACCAGAAAACACATTAGGAACTCAACGAAACGCAACGGAAACGCCAAAACAACTCAAAAACACCCCAAAAGCGAACCAGATTAGAAGAAAATATGTGATTTAACCCCCAAAAAACCCTTAAACCTACCTGATGTACTCCTAAATGTACAATCCACTCCCAACCACCAGAAAACCCATTAGGAACTCAACGAAATGCAACGGAAACACAAAAACACGTCAAAAACACCCCAAATAAGAACAGGATCAGAAGAAAAAAAACCCAAAACTATGAATTTCCCCCCAAAGCCACCCTAAACTCACCTGATCTTCTTCAAAACCCACAATCCACTCCCATTTCCCTTAACGACCAACGAGAACCCAACAAAACCCAACGGAGACCCCAAAACATGTCAAAAACACCCCAAAATACAACTGGTTCAACCCCAAAAACGAAATAAAACACCAAAAGCCATAGATCCACACCAAAAATCCCCCTAAACCTACCTGATGTTCTCCAAAACCCACAATTTACACTTTTTCACCATGATGACCAACAAGAACCCAACAAAACCCAACGGAGACCCCAAAACACATGAAAAACACCCCAAAAAAGAACAGGATGAACCCAAAATAACACAAGAAAAGCCCAAAAAACATGACTCTGCCCCAAAAGTCCCCCTAAACCTACCTGAAGTTATTCAAAACCCACAATTTACACTTTTCCACCGTGATGCCAAAGGAAAACCCAACGAAATCCAACGGAGACACCAAAACACGTCAAAAACACCCCAAAAAAGAATGGGACCACCCCAAGAAACAGAAGAAAACACCAAAAAACATGACTCAGCCCCAAAAGTCCCCCTAAACCTACCTGATGTTCTCCAAAACACACAATCTATACCTATTTAACATAATGAACAACAAGAACCCAAAAAAACCCAACAGAGACCCCAAAACACGTCAAAAACACCCCCCCAAAAAAACGGGATCACTCCAAAAACAGAAGAAAACCCTAAAAAAAAAGAAGAAATCCCACAAAACCATAGATTCACCCCAAAAAAGAACAGGATCACCCCAAAAAAACGAAAGAAAACCCCAAATACCATAGATCCACCCCAAAAGACCCCCTAAACCTACCTGATGTTCTCCAAAACCCACAATTTACAATTTTACACGATGATGACCAACGAGAACGCAACAAAACCCAACGGAGACCCCCAAACACCTCAAAAACACCCCAAAAAAGAACGGGACCACCCCAAAAAACAGAAGGAAACCCCAAAAAACATGATTCTGCCCCAAAAGTCCCCCTAAACCTACCTGATGTTCTCCAAAAACCCACAATTTACACTTTTTCACCATGATGACCAACGAGAACCCAACTAAAACCCAACGGAGACCCCAAAACACGTCAAAAACACCCCAAACAAGAAAGGCATTCCCCCAAAACTGGAAGAAAATAACCCCAAAACCATAGATCCACCCCAAAACCACCCTAAACCTACCTGATGTTCTCCAAAACCCACAATTTAAACTTTTCGATCATGATAACCTACAAAAAACTAACAAAACCCAACGGAGACACAAAAACACGTCAAAAACACCCCAAAAAAGAACGGGATCAACCCCAAAACCGAAAGAAAAACCTAAAAGCCATAGATCCACACCAAAACAACCCTAAACCTACCTGATGTTCTCCAAAACCCACAATTTACACTTTTTCACCATGATGACAAACGAGAACCCAACAAAACCCAACGGAGACCTCAAAACACACCAAAAACACCCCAAAAAAGAACGGGACCACCCCGAGAAACAGAAGGAAACCCCAAAAAACATGACTCTGCCCCAAAAGTCCCCCTAAACCTACCTGATGTTCTCCAAAAACCCACAATTTACACTTTTCCACCATGATGACCAACAAGAACCCAACTAAAACCCAACGGAGACCCCAAAACACGTCAAAAACACCCCAAACAAGAACGGGACAACAACAAAAAACAGAAGAAAACGCTAAAAAAAAACAAACAAACAAAAAAAAAAAAAAACAAAACAGAAGAATTTTCCCAAAACCAAAGGTTCACCACCAAAAAAACGTAAACTCACCTGATGTTCTCCAAAAACCCACAATCTACACTTTTCCACCATGATGACCAACGAGAACCCAACAAAACCCAACGGAGACCCCAAAACACGTCAAAAACACCCCAAACAAGAAAGGAATTCCCCCAAAACTGCAAGAAAATAACCCCAAAACCATAGATCCACCCCAAAATCACCCTAAACCTACCTGATGTTCTCCAAATCCCAAAGTCCACTCCCAACCACCAGAAAACCCATTAGGAACTCAACGAAATGCAACGGAAACACAAAAACACGTCAAAAACACCCCAGAAAAGAACAGGATCAGAAGAAAAAAAAAAAAAAAAAAACAAAACTATGAATTTCCCCGCAAAACCACCCTAAACTCACCTGATCTTCTTCAAAACCCACAATCCACGCCCATTTCCCTTAACGACCAACGAGAACCCAACAAAACACAACGGAGACCCCAAAAAACGTCAAAAACACCCCAAAAAACAACTGGTTCAACCCCAAAAACGAAAGAAAACACCAAAAGCCATAGATCCGCACCAAAAATCCCCCTAAACCTACCTGATGTTCTCCAAAACCCACAATTTACACTTTTTCACCATGATGACCAACAAGAACCCAACAAAACCCAACGGAGAACCAAAACACGTCAAAAACAACCCAAAAAAGAACAGAATGAACCCAAAATAACACAAGAAAAGCCCAAAAAACATGACTCTGCCCCAAAAGTCCCCCTAAACCTACCTGAAGTTATTCAAAACCCACAATTTACCCTTTTCCACCATGATGCCAAAGGAAAACCCAACGAAATCCAACGGAGAACCCAAAACACGTCAAAAACACCCCAAACAAGAACGGAATCACCCCCAAAACTGGAAGAAAATCCCCAAAAAGCACGGATCCAATCCCCAAAACAACCTAAACCTACCTGATGTTCTCCAAAACCCGCAATTTACCATTTTCCACAATGATGACCATGGAAAACCGAACGAATCCCAATGGAGAGCACAAAACACGTCAAAAAAAAAAAAAAAAAAAAAAAAAGGATCACCCCCAAAATTGGAAGAAAACCCCTCAAAATCATAGATCCACACCAAAACGACCCTAAACCTACCTGATGTTCTCCAAAACCCACAATTTACACTTTTCCACCATGATGACCAACAAGAACCCATCTAAAACCCAACGGAAAACCCAAAACATTTCAAAAACACCCCAAACAAGAACGGGATCACCCCCAAAACTCGAAAAAATCCCCAAAAACCATAGATCCACCCCAAAACCACCCTAAACCTACCTGAAGTTCTCCAAATCCCAAAGTCCACTCCCAACCACCAGAAAACCCATTAGGAACTGTCGTGGTTCCGCTCAAGTGGGCAGCCGAGCACCACCACAGCCGCTCTCTCCCTTGACTCTCCCGGCTGCTGACCCCAAAACAAGTCAAAAAAAAAAACAAAACAAGAACGGGATAACCCCTAAAAACGAAAGAATAAACCAAAAGCCATAGATCCACACCAAAAATCCCCCTAAACCTACCTGATGTTCTCCAAAACCCACAATTTACACTTTTTCACCATGATGACCAACAAGAACGCAACAAAACCCAACGGAGACCCCAAAACATGTCAAAAACACCCCAAGAAAGAACGGGACCACCCCAAAAACAGAAGAAAACGCTTAAAAAAAAAAAAAAAAAAAAACAGAAGAATTTTCCCAAAACCAAAGATTCACCCTCCAAAAAAACTTAAACTCACCTGATGTTCTCCAAAAATCACAATTTACTCTTTTCCAAAATGATGACCAACGAGAACCCAACAAAACCCAACGGAGACCCCAAAACACGTAGAAACACCGCAAACAAGAAAGGCATTCCCCCAAAACTGGAAGAAAATAACCCCAAAACCATAGATCCACCCCAAAACCACCCTAAACCTACCTGATGTTCTCCAAAACCCACAATTTAAACTTTTCGACCATGATGACCTACAAAAACCTAACAAAACCCAACGGAGACAAAAAAACACGTCAAAAACACCCCAAAAAAGAACGGGATCAACCCCAAAACCGAAAGAAAATCCCCCAAAACGATGGTTCCACCCCAAAACCACCCTAAACCTACCTGATGTTCTCCAAAACCCACAATTAAACCTGTTCCTCCATGATGACCACGGAAAACCCAACAAAACACAACAGAGAACACAAAACACGTCAAAAACACCACAAACAAGAACAGGATCACCCCCAACACTGGAAGAAAACCCCAAAACCATAGATCCACCCCAAAACCACCCTAAACCTACCTGATGTTCTCCAAATCCCAAAGTCCACTCCCAACCACCAGAAAACCCATTAGGAACTCAACGAAATGCAACGGAAACGCCAAAACACCTCAAAAAAAAACCAAAAGCGAACCGGATCAGAAGAAAAAACGTGATTTAACCCCCAAATAACCCTTAAACCTACCTGATGTTCTCCTCAATGTACAATCCACTCCCAACCACCAGAAAACCCAATGGAAACCCAACAAAACCCAACGGAGACCATAAAAACACGTCAAAAACACACCAAAAAAGAACGGCATCACCCCCAAAACTGGAAGAAAATCCCCAAAAAGCACGGATCCAATCCCAAAACCACCCTAAACCTACCTGATGTGCTCCAAATCCCAAAGTCCACTCCCAAACACCAGAAAACCCATTAGGAACTCAACGAAACACAACGGAAACCCCAAAACACGTCAAAAACACCCCAAAAAAGAACTGGATTAGAAGAAAAAAACAACTAAAACTATGAATTTCCCCCCAAAACCACCCTAAACTCACCTGATCTTCTTCAAAACTCAGAATCCACTCCCATTTACCTTAACGACCAACGAGAACCCAACAAAACCCTACGGAGAACCCAAAACACGTCAAGAACACCCCCAAAAAAAACGGGACCACTCCAAAACCAGAAGAAAAACCTAAAAAACAGAAGAAATCCCCCAAAACCATAGATTCGCCACCAAAAAAAAACTTAAACTCACCTATGTTCTCCAAAACCCACAATTTATCATTTTCCACCATGATGACAAACGAGAACCCAACAAAACCCAACGGAGACCTCAAAACACACCAAAAACACCCCAAAAAAGAACAGGACCACCCCGAGAAACAGAAGGAAACCCCAAAAAACATGACTCTGCCCCAAAAGTCCCCCTAAACCTACCTGATGTTCTCCAAAAACCCACAATTTACACTTTTTCACCATGATGACCAACGAGAACGCAACAAAACCCAACGGAGACCCCAAAACATGGCAAAAACACCCCAAACAAGAAAGGAATTCCCCCAAAACTGCAAGAAAATAACCCCAAAACCATAGATCCACCCCAAAACCACCCTAAACCTACCTGATGTTCTCCAAAACCCACAATTTACACTTTTTCACCATGATGACCAACAAGAACGCAACAAAACCCAACGGAGACCCCAAAACATGTCAAAAACACCCCAAAAAAGAACGGGACAACACCAAAAACAGAAGAAAACGCTTTTAAAAAAAAAAAAAAAAAAAAAAAGAAGAATTTTCCCAAAACCAAAGATTCACCCTCCAAAAAAAATTAAACTCACCTGATGTTCTCCAAAAATCACAATTTACTCTTTTCCAAAATGATGACCAACGAGAACCCAACAAAACCCAACGGAGACCCCAAAACACGTCAAAAACACCCCAAACAAGAAAGGCATTCCCCCAAAACTGGAAGAAAATAACCCCAAAACCATAGATCCACCCCAAAACCACCCTAAACCTACCTGATGTTCTCCAAATCCCAAAGTCCACTCCCAACCACCAGAAAACCCATTAGGAACTCAACGAAATGCAACGGAAACGCCAAAACACCTCAAAAACACCCCAGAAAAGAACAGGATCAGAAGAAAAAAAAAAACAAAACTATGAATTTCCCCCCAAAACCACCCTAAACTCACCTGATCTTCTTCAAAACCCACAATCCACTCCCATTTACCTTAACGACCAACGAGAACCCAACAAAACCCAACGGAGACCCCAAAATAAGTCAAAAACACCCCAAAAAACAACTGGTTCAACCCCAAAAACGAAAGAAAACACCAAAAGCCATAGATCCGCACCAAAAATCCCCCTAAACCTACCTGATGTTCTCCAAAACCCACAATTTACACTTTTTCACCATGATGACCAACAAGAACCCAACAAAACCCAACGGAGAACCAAAACACGTCAAAAACAACCCAAAAAAGAACAGAATGAACCCAAAATAACACAAGAAAAGCCCAAAAAACATGACTCTGCCCCAAAAGTCCCCCTAAACCTACCTGAAGTTATTCAAAACCCACAATTTACCCTTTTCCACCATGATGCCAAAGGAAAACCCAACGAAATCCAACGGAGAACCCAAAACACGTCAAAAACACCCCAAACAAGAACAGAATCACCCCCAAAACTGGAAGAAAATCCCCAAAAAGCACGGATCCAATCCCCAAAACAACCTAAACCTACCTGATGTTCTCCAAAACCCGCAATTTACCCTTTTCCACAATGATGACCATGGAAAACCGAACGAATCCCAACGGAGAGCACAAAACACGTCAAAAAAAAAAAAAAAAAAAAAAAAGGATCACCACCAAAACTGGAAGAAAATCCCCAAAAACCATAGATCCACCCCAAAACCACCCTAAACCTACCTGAAGTTCTCCAAATCCCAAAGTCCACTCCCAACCACCAGAAAACCCATTAGGAACTGTCGTGGTTCCGCTCAAGTGGGCAGCCGAGCACCACCACAGCCGCTCTCTCCCTTGACTCTCCCGGCTGCTGACCCCAAAACAAGTCAAAAAAAAAAAAACAAAACAAGAACGGGATAACCCCTAAAAACGAAAGAATAAACCAAAAGCCATAGATCCACACCAAAAATCCCCCTAAACCTACCTGATGTTCTCCAAATCCCAAAGTACACTCCCAACCACCATAAAACCCATTAGGAACTCAATGAAACGCAACGGAAACCCCAAAACACCTCAAAAACACCCCAAAAAAAGAACTGGTTCAAACTCAAAAATGAAAGAAAACACCAAAAGCCATAGATCCACAACAAAAATCCCCCTAAACTTACGTGATGTTCTCCACAAAACCATAGATCCACCCCAAAACCACCCTAAACCTACCTGATGTTCTCCAAATCCCAAAGTCCACTCCCAACCACCATAAAGCCCATTAGGAACTCAACGAACTGCAACGGAAACACCAAAACACCTCAAAAAAAAAACAAAAGCGAACCGGATCAGAAGAAAATACGTGACTTAACCCCCCAAAAAAACCCTTAAACATACCTGATGTTCTCCTAAATGTACAATCCACTCCCAACCACTATAAAACCCATTAGGAACTCAACGAAACACAACGGAAACCCCAAAACACGTCAAAAACTCCCCAACAAAGAACTGGATCAGAAGAAAAAAACAACTAAAACTATGAATTTCCCACCAAAACCACCCTAAACTCACCTGATCTTCTTCAAAACCCACAATCCACTCCCATTTACCTTAACGACCAAAGAGAACCCAACAAAACCCAACGGAGACCCCAAAACACGTCAAAAACGCCCCAAACAAGAACTGCTTCAACCCCAAAAACGAAAGAAAACACCAAAAAACATGACTATGCCCCAAAAGTCCCCCTAAAACTACGTGATGTCCTCCAAAACCCTCAATTTACACTTTTCCACCATGATGACCAACAAGAACCCAACTAAAACCCAACAGAGAACCCAAAACACGTCAAAAGCACCCCAAAAAAGAACGGGATCACCCCCAAAACTGGAAGAAAATCCCCAAAAAGCACGGATCCAATCCCAAAACCACCCTAAACCTACCTGATGTGCTCCAAATCCCAAAGTCCACTCCCAACCACCAGAAAACCCATTAGGAACTCAATGAAACGCAACGGAAACCCCAAAACACCTCAAAAACACCCAAAAAAAAGGACAGGATCAGAAGAAAAAAAAAAACAAAACTATGAATTTCCCACCAAAACCAACCTAAACTCACCTGATCTTCTTCAAAACCCACAATCCACTCCCATTTACCTTAACGACCAACGAGAACCAAACAAAACCCAACGGAGACCCCAAAACACGTCAAAAACAACCCAAAAAAGAACGGGACCACCCCAAGAAACAGAAGGAAACCCCAAAAAACATGACTCTGCCCCAAAAGTCCCCCTAAACCTACCTGATTTTCTCCAAAACCCACAATTTAAACTTTTCCACTATAATGACCACAGAAAACCCAACGAAACCCAACAGAGACAAAAAAAACAAGTCAAAAAAAAAACAAAACAAGAACGGGATAAACCCTAAAAACGAAAGAATACCCCAAAAGCCATAGATCCACACCAAAAGTCCCCCTAAACCTACCTGATGTTCCCCAAAACCCACAATTTACCCTTTTCCACCATGATGACCAACATGAACCATACGAAAACCCAACGGAGACCACAAAACACGTCAAAAACACCCCAAAAAAGAACGGGATCACCTCCAAAACTGAAAGAAAATCCCCAAAAATCACGGATCCAATCCCAAAAACCACCCTAAACCTACCTAACGTTCTCCAAAACACAAAATTTACACATTTCCAACATGATGACAATGGAAAACCCAACGAAACACAACGGAGACCCCAAAACACGTCAAAAACACCCCAAAAAAGATATGGATCAGAAGAAAAAAAAAAAGAAGAAAACCCCAAAAACCATGAATCTTCCCCAAAAGTCCCCATAAACCTACCTGATGTTCTCCAAAACACACAATTTACAATTTTCCACCATGATGACCACGGAAAACCCAACGAAACCCAACAGAGACCCAAAAACACGTCAAAAACACCCCAAACAAGAACGGAATCACCCCCAAAACTGGAAGAAAATCCCCAAAAACCAAGGATCCAATTCCAAAACCACCCTAAACCTACCTGATGTTCTCCAAATCCCAAAGTCCACTCCCAACCACCATAAAACACATTAGGAACTCAACGAAACGCAACGTAAAACCCCAAAACAAGTCAAAAACACGCAAAGAAAGAAGGGGATAACACCCAAAAAAGAAATAAAACCCCAAAAAATATAGATCCACCCCAAAACCACCCTAAACCTACCTGATGTTCTCCAAAACCCACAATTTAACCTTTTCCACAATGATGACCATGGAAAATCTACGAAACACAACGGAGACCCCAAAACACCTCAAAAACACCCCAAAAAAGAAAGGGATCACCTCAAAAAAGAAAGAAAATGACAAAAACCATAGATCCACCCCAAAACCACACTAAACCTACCTGATGTTCTCCAAAACCCAAAATTTAACATTTTCCACAATGATGACCACGGAAAACGAACGAAACACAAGGGAGACCAAAAAAAGGCCAAAAACACCCCAAACAAGAATGGGATCACCCCAAAACTGGAAGAAAATCCCCCAAAATCATAGATCCACCCAAAACCACCCTAAACCTACCTGATGTTCTCCAAAACACACAATTTACACTTTTCCACTATGATGACCATGGAAAACCCAACGAAACCCAACGGAGACCCCAAAACACATCAAAAACACCCCAAAAAACATATGGATCAGAAGAAAAAACAGAAGAAAACCCCAAAAACCATGAATCTGCCTCAAAAGTCCCCATAAACCTACCTGATGATCTCCAAAACACACAATTTACACTTTTCCACCATGATGACCATGGAAAACCCAACGAAACCTGACGGTGAAACCAAAACAAGTCAAAAAAAAAGAACAAAAAAGAAAGGGATCACCCCCGAAATTGGAAGAAAAACCCTCAAAATCATAGATCCACACCAAAACCACCCTAAACCTACCTGATGTTCTCCAAAACCCACAATTTACACTTTTCCACCATGATGACCACGGAAAACCCAATGAAACCCAACGGTTTTAAGAAAATTAAGCAAAAGAATTTTCATGGTGTCTAGGCAAGCATTATGAAGCTCCTTACTTCAGCAGGGAGCTTTCGCAACTCCCGCTCCTCAAACAGTACTCCTTGTTTTTATAATACAAAAGACAATGAACAAACATTTATGGTGTATTACCCTAAGTTTTTGGGTTAGGGTTTTTTGCGTCTTAATGTTTTGGGGTTAGGGTTTGGAGCGCCCTAAGTGTTTGGGCTAGGGCTTTGAGCATTCCTAACGTTTTGGGTTGGGTTTGGGTTTTGAGCATCCTAAGATTTTGGGTTGGGGGTTTTAGGCATAGGTCTTCAGGGGTTTAGTGTGGTAAATAGTTTGGGTTAGGTCTGTAGGGGTTTCGAGGTTTTTTGGATGTTAGGGCTTGAGGCTTTTTTTGTAAGGGCGGTGAGGGTTCCAGTGAGTGCTGGTAAATGCAGTTCTCGAGCACTCGGCCTGTGATTGGCCATGCTGGCTGTGCGGGGAATGCTGGTAGGTGTAGTTTTCCGGCACTGGGAGGCCATGTTGTGTGCCCAGAGCATGCCGGGAGATGTAGTTCTCGGGACTCCAGACTTCCGGGAGGCCATGTTGCATACCCAGAGTATGCCGGGAAATGTAGTTTTCGGATTCGGGACTTCCGGGAGGCCATGTTGAATGCCCAGAGCATACCGGGAGATGTAGTTCTCGGGAACTAGGGTTAGGGTTAGGGGCTAGGGCTGGGGCTAGAGTTAGGGTTTCGGGTGAGGGTTGGGGTTGGGGGTTATTGTTAGGGTTAGTGGTTTAGGGTTAGGCTTAGAGGGTTATGGTTAGGGATAGGTTAGGGGTAGGTTTAGAGGGTTAGGGTAAGGGTTAGGGGTTGGGACTGTGGTTAGGCTTAGGATAAGGGTTAGGCTTAGGGTGAGGGTATTAGGGTTAGGGTTTGGGTTCAGATTAGGGTAAGGGTTAGGGCAAAGGTAAGGGTTAGGGTTAGGGTAAGGGTAAGGCTTAGGGTGAGGATAAGGTTTAGGGAAAAGGTTAGGTTTAGGGTAAGGGTTGGGGTAAGGGTTAGGGTAAGGGTAAAAGTTAAGGTAAAGGATAGAGTAATGGTAAGTATAAGGGTAGGGTAAGGATTAGGCTTAGGTTTAGGGTAAGAATAAGGGTAAGCTAATGGTTAGGATAAGGGTAAGGGTTAGGGTAAAGGTTTTCATTTGTTAAAGCTGAAACGCAGTATGCAATCTGGGACGTCACAGCCAGAGCTGCCTATGGCAAGGTGAGAGAGGAAAAGATGGAGCAGATGTTCTACTCCTAGTTTTTTCTTTATACGTAAATAAAAGTTTGAGCTAATTGCAGTTGGAAGAGTTCCAATTACTTGCTTGGTCATAATGTCTTTTAATATTGAAAGCTGCAGCAAAAGCATGGGGATTTTTGCTTCTAGAAACACCCTAGTTCTCTTGTCTGCACTATGCATGCTTTTGAGCTAAAACTGATTAAAAAATAAAAAGAAAAATCACACACACACACAAAAAAAAAAAAACACACACCACAGCTGCTGCTGCTCTCTTCCTACTTCCTTGTGCTTTGCCCCTACCCTTCCCAGGTGATTGGGTTTTGGTGCTAGTCAGGGCAAAATGGTATGTGAGTCCCAGGCATCCCCTCAGAGAGCTCATTCTGCTTGGGCTGCTCTTTGGGGTGTTTGTTTTTCCTTCGGTCAGTTGCAGGCTTCTTCAGGTGGATGAGAGTTTATGGACTGATGCGTTTCCAAGTAGCGAGGGGTACGCACATCTTTTTGAGGTAACAGCTAGTAGGATCTGTTAGAATAATGTAGTACTTGGTGCCTTTATTGCATGCAGTTTTTTATCAGGTGAGTAACTGTTGCGAGTAACCGAAGTCAATGTTACTTGGTGTGTTTGCTATGCAGTGCCTGTGCGGACTATAGCACGAGACACAGCTTTCTGACATCTGGCCCAGCAACTACTAAATAAGGGGAGGGGAGAAGCTGAAGAACGACCAAAGGACAAAGCCTGGGAGGAAGACTACGAGCCTTCAGTACGAGCGGCCCCCAGAGAGACCACCGGAGACTGATAACGCCTGCACCAGTGGGAGGGTTTGGATTCTGAGAACTAATTAGAATAACCCTGCCTTTTGTAGAAGTAGTAATGAATATGTATTAGCCTAGCAGCATAAAAACCAGCCGCCTGATGTAACTTGTGTGCGCCTTGGTGGAGCAGAGACTCCTGGCGCACCCAGCGCTGCTTGCTTACCTCTATTCCTTTAATAAATCATAAACATTAATTGTAAGCCTATTTGGGACTCGGTCATTTATTACAAGTGGGACCTCCCGATGGGTGGAAGCTGTCGGGATAGCTCGGGATGCTGAGGCGTGGTGCTGCAAGGAGGTTGGTGGTCGGTGGCGCCCTGGGGCAGGCCGAATTGGGAGGGGGCGAGGCGGCGGGTGGTCGGTGGCTTCTGTGGAAAAGGCGCTTGTATGGGGGGGCTGCGCATTCAGAGGAACCTTGACAGGCTGCAGATAGGGGCAGGCAGGAACCTTTTGAAGTTCAGGAGAGGGAAATGCCAAGCCCTACCCCTAGGGAGAAACACCTCTGTTTACCAGCACTGGCTAGCTCGATACTGAATAAGCATTTCTTCATGGAAGGGGTGCTTTGCTATTAGAACAGGCTGCCCGGGGAAGTGGTAAGAGACCCGATCCTTAAAAGTATTGAAGAGACATGTGGACATAGCCCGGGAGTCCGGCCTCCGGCAGGGCGGGAGCTGGCTCTTCCGAGCCCCTGTGCTCCGGTCTTGTGCGACGCGTTTGCAAGCAGCACCGGGTGCCGGGTCCGACATCGGACGGTTCGGGGACGGCGATTCCGGGGCCGTCGGCTAGCGGGGGCCGGCTATGTCGTGTCCCGGGGATCCGACTTCAGGGGGCGTGGGGGCCGGCCGTGCAGTGAAGCGGGGGGCTGGCGTCCGCCGGCTTCCCAGAGAGCGGGCTTTCGGTCCCGTGCGGTTCGGTGGCCGGCCGTCCCGAAACCCTGGGCACCGGTCTTGTGCTAGACTCAGCGGGCTCCGGGGCCGAACTCGGCTTCTCGGGGCCGGCGGTCGCGGTGTCCAGGTGTCCCGCCTCGGGCGGCGCGGGGCCGGCTGTCCCTAGCAGCTGGGTTCCCAAGAGCTTCTGGGCTCCCAAGCGTCGCCCAAGACCGGATCCCAGAGAATCGGGACGGCCGGCCGCACCGCTGCGACTAGCACAAGCGTCTCCCGACAACGGAGCCCAGGAGCTTGCGAGGGTCAGATTCCGCGCCCCGGGATAGAGAAACGGGGAGCGCGGGTCGGCCGGCCGCAGCTTCGCACGGGACCGAACCCCCTGTCTCCGGCACGGCCAGACCCCGAGCCGGCAGACAGCAGCCTCCCGCTTCACGGCACAGTCGGCCCCCAACCCGCCCGAGTTCTGATCGCCGGGACACGGGACAGCCGGCCGCGCCGCCCGAGGCCGGACACCTGGAGCCCGGGACCGCCGTCCCTGACAAAGCCAAAGTTGGACCCGGACCCCGCTGCGGCTAGCACACGCGTCGCCCAGGACCGCAGCCTAGGACCTCGGGACGGTCGCATCCCGCGCCTCCAGCAGGAGCTACCCGGGAGGGCAGGACGGCCTGCCGCAGCTCCGCAAGAGACCGAACCTGCTGGATTCCGGGACGGCCAGAGCCCGAGCCGGTGGGCAGCAGCCTCCCGCTTCACGGCTCGGCAGGCACCCACGTCGCCCGACTTCGGACCCACGGGACAGCCGGCACTCGCGCCGCCGGAGGCCGGACACACGGGCCTCGGCATCGCCGTCCCCGAACCGCACGAAGTCACACACGGTCTCCGGTGCGTCCAGCACACGCATCGCAAAGACCGGAGCCCAGATTATAGGATCAGCCAGCCCCGCGCCGCCCGAGGTCGGACCGGGAACCCGGTGCGCTTGGCACATGCGTCGCCCAAGAACGGCGCCCAGAGCCGCGGGATGGTCGTGCGTCACGCAGCCCGAGTTCGGACCCCCGGAACACGGGACAGCCGGCACTCGTGACTGGCTCTTAGGGACTTGGAAAGAGTCCTGATGCTGTGCCAGCACTATGCAGCAATAGGCACAACACTGGAGTGATTTCAGTGTTGTTCCAGCTACGAGTGCAGAGTACAGCACTGTGCGGGCTGCTGCAGGGAAACGGTGACTCCAGCTCAGACAGACGCAACACAACTTCCACCCCTTATTTCATAACATTTGTGTCACAATCAGGTACAGTTTAGTATATAGATGGTCTCATCACCATAGTTTTCTGTCCATTGAAGCAGTTTTATGTCTGTACTTCTCTTTATTCTATAGGTATTTTCCCAAAATGCTCATAAAAACTGTTGATGGTTTCACCATCATCTGTCAAAGTGGTCACTCAGGGCAGGCGAAGTTGGTTTTCTTGACACCAGCACCAGCTTAGCTCACATCACTGTTGCACTTGCCTGGTTCCTTGCAAAGTTGACCTTTCATTGGTTCTGCAGTGTCCTCCTACAACACATAACTTGGATGACAGATTAATTTTCTCCCAGTGTTAAATCTCCTTGAGGCACACACTTGATATCCCCATCTTTCTGCATCACCCACCAGGTATACCCTGGACCTTGGGCAAAGACAATCCCACGAGTGGGTTTGCCTTTTCCCATGGCAGGGGCAACCCACACCGCCTTCCCCATCCACTTCCCCACATGCACTACAGTGACTTTAGCTTCTCCCACAGTGTGTAGGGGTTCTGTTTCAGCAGGACCAGCACGGCTTTCAGACCCCCTGTTGTTAACTAACCAAGTGGCCTCTGGTAGGTTTATATCCTAATGTTTCCATGTCGCAGCACCCAATGCTCGCAGCATAGTTTTTAACAGTCCATTGTACCTCTCAATCTTCCCAGAGGCTTGTGGGATCCCAGCTGCTTGGCTTCGTTGCCTTCTAGCTGTTGGGTATTGGCCCCACTATCCCAGCGTCGAAGCAGCCAAGTGAGGATGTGCTCACCTGGACGGCGACTGAAGGCTTTTCGTATTTCTCGCAGCTCACTCAAGGATAGAGACCGAGTAGTTTCTGATTCATCTATGATTTCAGTCTCTTCTTCGCGATGTTGCCGTGATAACGCTGCTTTAGAGCCGCTTGCCTTTTCCTCTTCTCCCTCATCCATAGGAGGCGCTCCTTCCCTTACTAAACGACCTGATCTCCGTTTCCACTGTTTTGTCTTTACTACGGGGGCGACTGATACCAAAGATGGTCGGTCCTCTGGGGTGGTCACAGTGTGTGCTGTCTCATCATCAAATTCAAGAACCTCCCTATCACCTTGACGGTGCTGGGCAATGTTAATTGACATCTGATAGGCGTAAGCCAGACCCCAGCAGAGTGCAGCCAGCTAGTGGAGTTCTCTAGTATTGCCAGGGTCAGGGCATACATCTTTCAAACATTCTAACAACTTTCTTGGATTTTGTACTTGTTCAGGGGTGAAATTTAGAACCATTGGAGGAGAAAACCGTGATAGGTACCTGCCCAAATCCCCCCACACACCTTGCCACCCACAACTTTGTCAGGGGACAGGTCCTTGGATAATATTCTTAATAAACTGCTTTGCCTTGGGGAAGAAGACAAACACTACACCTAGTAAGAGGAGGATAATATCTCACCAGGGGTATCCAAGATACTGAAAGGCTGCTGTAATTAGCCCACAGGGAGAAAAGTAGAAGACACCACACCCGATATTATTCACTGATTGACTGCTGGGGGCAAAAAAGAAAGCACTGTAATTCTTAATATTGTCAATAATATAATCTCCAGGAGACCAGGAGGATAACAATGCCGGGCTTGAATACCAAACCAAACTGAAGGCCAGTATGTTACAGCACAACATGATAAAAAAACAAGCACAGACTTCAACATTTTCTCCGATCGGATGTAAAGGAAAAAAGAAAACAGAGTGGTATTACCAGAAAACCGAGCATTATGACAACCAATATGTTAGTTGTAAATACTTCAATCAATACTACTGTTATCTCAACCCTCGAGCCCCACGTTGGGCGCCAAAAAGGACAGTGGTGGTTTTACTCAGGTGGGCAGCCGAGCTCCACCACAACCGCTCCCTCACTCCCCCTCTCCTCAAAGAGGGAGGGGGAGAAAATACAACACAATCCCGGGGCACGGGATTCTGTCCTCCGGTGGCGCGGGTGCCAGTTGTCCTGTGTTCCGGGGGTCCGAACTCGGGCTGCGTGACGCACGACCATCCCGCAGCCCTGGGCGCCGTTCTTGGGCGACGCATGTGCCAAGCGCACCGGGTTCCCGGTCCGACCTCGGGCGGCGCGGGGCTGGCTGATCCTATAATCTGGGCTCCGGTCTTTGCGATGCGTGTGCTGGACGCACCGGAGACCGTGTGTGACTTCGTGCGGTTCGGGGACGGCGATGCCGAGGCCCGTGTGTCCGGCCTCCGGCGGCGCGGGTGCCGGCTGTCCCGTGGGTCCGAAGTCGGGCGACGTGGGTGCCTGCCGAGCCGTGAAGCGGGAGGCTGCTGCCCACCGGCTCGGGCTCTGGCCGTCCCGGAATCCAGCAGGTTCGGTCTCTTGCGGAGCTGCGGCAGGCCGTCCTGCCCTCCCGGGTAGCTCCTGCCGGAGGCGCGGGATGCGACCGTCCCGAGGTCCTAGGCTGCGGTCCTGGGCGACGCGTGTGCTAGCCGCAGCGGGGTCCGGGTCCGACTTTGGCTTTGTCAGGGCCGGCGGTCGCGGTGTCCAGGTGTCCGGCCTCGGGCGGCGCGGCCGGCTGTCCCGTGTCCCGGCGATCAGAACTCGGGCGGGTTGGGGGCCGACTGTGCCGTGAAGCGGGAGGCTGCTGTCTGCCGGCTCGGGGTCTGGCCGTGCCGGAGACAGGGGGTTCGGTCCCGTGCGAAGCTGCGGCCGGCCGACCCGCGCTCCCCGTTTCTCTATCCCGGGGCGCGGAATCTGACCCTCGCAAGCTCCTGGGCTCCGTTGTCGGGAGACGCTTGTGCTAGTCGCAGCGGTGCGGCCGGCCGTCCCGATTCTCTGGGATCCGGTCTTGGGCGACGCTTGGGAGCCCAGAAGCTCTTGGGAACCCAGCTGCTAGGGACAGCCGGCCCCGCGCCGCCCGAGGCGGGACACCTGGACACCGCGACCGCCGGCCCCGAGAAGCCGAGTTCGGCCCCGGAGCCCGCTGAGTCTAGCACAAGACCGGTGCCCAGGGTTTCGGGACGGCCGGCCACCGAACCGCACGGGACCGAAAGCCCGCTCTCTGGGAAGCCGGCGGACGCCAGGCCCCCGCTTCACTGCACGGCCGGCCCCCACGCCCCCTGAAGTCGGATCCCCGGGACACGACATAGCCGGACCCCGCTAGCCGACGGCCCCGGAATCGCCGTCCCCGAACCGTCCGATGTCGGACCCGGCACCCGGTGCTGCTTGCAAACGCGTCGCACAAGACCGGAGCACAGGGGCTCGGAAGAGCCAGCTCCCGCCCTGCCGGAGGCCGGACTCCCGGGCTATGTCCACATGTCTCTTCAATACTTTTAAGGATCGGGTCTCTTACCACTTCCCCGGGCAGCCTGTTCTAATAGCAAAGCACCCCTTCCATGAAGAAATGCTTATTCAGTATCGAGCTAGCCAGTGCTGGTAAACAGAGGTGTTTCTCCCTAGGGGTAGGGCTTGGCATTTCCCTCTCTTGAACTTCAAAAGGCTGCCCCTATCTGCAGCCTGTCAAGGTTCCTCTGAATGCGCAGCCCCCCCATACAAGCGCCTTTTCCACAGAAGCCACCGACCACCCGCCGCCTCGCCCCCTCCCAATTCGGCCTGCCCCAGGGCGCCACCGACCACCAACCTCCTTGCAGCACCACGCCTCAGCATCCCGAGCTATCCCGACAGCTTCCACCCATCGGGAGGTCCCACTTGTAATAAATGACCGAGTCCCAAATAGGCTTACAATTAATGTTTATGATTTATTAAAGGAATAGAGGTAAGCAAGCAGCGCTGGGTGCGCCAGGAGTCTCTGCTCCACCAAGACGCACACAAGTTACATCAGGCGGCTGGTTTTTATGCTGCTAGGCTAATACATATTCATTACTACTTCTACAAAAGGCAGGGTTATTCTAATTAGTTCTCAGAATCCAAACCCTCCCACTGGTGCAGGCGTTATCAGTCTCCGGTGGTCCCTCTGGGGGCCGCTCGTACTGAAGGCTCGTAGTCTTCCTCCCAGGCTTTGTCCTTTGGTCGTTCTTCAGCTTCTCCCCTCCCCTTATTTAGTAGTTGCTGGGCCAGATGTCAGAAAGCTGTGTCTCGTGCTATAGTCCGCACAGGCACTGCATAGCAAACACACCAAGTAACATTGACTTCGGTTACTCGCAACAGTTACTCACCTGATAAAGAACTGCATGCAATAAAGGCACCAAGTACTACATTATTCTAACAGATCCTACTAGCTGTTACCTCAAAAAGATGTGCGTACCCCTCGCTACTTGGAAACGCATCAGTCCATAAACTTTCATCCACCTGAAGAAGCCTGCAACTGACCGAAGGAAAAACAAACACCCCAAAGAGCAGCCCAAGCAGAATGAGCTCTCTGAGGGGATGCCTGGGACTCACATACCATTTGGCCCCGACTAGCACCCAAATCCAATCACCTGGGAAGGGAAGGGGCAAAGCACAAGGAAGTAGGAAGAGAGCAGCAGCAGCAGCTGTGGTGTTTGTTTGGTTTTTTTTTTGGTGTGTGTGTGTGTGATTTTTCTTTTTATTTTTTAATCAGTTTTAGCTCAAAAGCATGCATAGTGCAGACAAGAGAACTAGGGTGTTTCTAGAAGCAAAAATCCCCATGCTTTTGCTGCAGCTTTCAATATTAAAAGACATTATGACCAAGCAAGTAATTGGAACTCTTCCAACTGCAATTAGCTCAAACTTTTATTTACGTATAAAGAAAAAACTAGGAGTAGAACATCTGCTCCATCTTTTCCTCTCTCACCTTGCCATAGGCAGCTCTGGCTGTGACGTCCCAGATTGCATACTGCGTTTCAGCTTTAACAAATGAAAACCTTTACCCTAACCCTTACCCTTATCCTAACCATTAGCTTACCCTTATTCTTACCCTAAACCTAACCCTAATCCTTACCCTTACCCTAATCCTTACCATAAACCTAAGCCTTTCCCTAAACCTTATCCTCACCCTAAGCCTTACCCTTAGCCTTACCCTAACACTTACCTTTGCCCTAACCCTTACCCTAATCTGAACCCGAACCCTAACCCTAATACCCTCACCCTAACCCTTACCCTAAGCCTAACCACAGTCCCAACCCCTAACCCCTAACCCTTACCCTAACCCTCTAAACCTACCCCTAACCTATCCCTAACCATAACCCTCTAAGCCTAACCCTAAACCACTAACCCTAACAATAACCCCCAACCCCAACCCTCACCCGAAACCCTAACTCTAGCCCCAGCCCTAGCCCCTAACCCTAACCCTAGTTCCCGAGAACTACATCTCCCGGTATGCTCTGGGCATTCAACATGGCCTCCCGGAAGTCCCGAATCCGAAAACTACATTTCCCGGCATACTCTGGGTATGCAACATGGCCTCCCGGAAGTCCGGAGTCCCGAGAACTACATCTCCCGGCATGCTCTGGGCACACAACATGGCCTCCCAGTGCAGAAAACTACACCTACCAGCATTCCCCGCACAGCCAGCATGGCCAATCACAGGCCGAGTGCTCGAGAACTGCATTTACCAGCACTCACTGGAACCCTCACCGCCCTTACAAAAAAAGCCTCAAGCCCTAACATCCAAAAAACCTCGAAACCCCTACAGACCTAACCCAAACTATTTACCACACTAAACCCCTGAAGACCTATGCCTAAAACCCCCAACCCAAAATCTTAGGATGCTCAAAACCCAAACCCAACCCAAAACGTTAGGAATGCTCAAAGCCCTAGCCCAAACACTTAGGGCGCTCCAAACCCTAACCCCAAAACATTAAGACGCAAAAAACCCTAACCCAAAAACTTAGGGTAATACACCATAAATGTTTGTTCATTGTCTTTTGTATTATAAAAACAAGGAGTACTGTTTGAGGAGCGGGAGTTGCGAAAGCTCCCTGCTGAAGTAAGGAGCTTCATAATGCTTGCCTAGACACCATGAAAATTCTTTTGCTTAATTTTCTTAAAACCGTTGGGTTTCATTGGGTTTTCCGTGGTCATCATGGTGGAAAAGTGTAAATTGTGGGTTTTGGAGAACATCAGGTAGGTTTAGGGTGGTTTTGGGTGGATCTATGATTTTGGGGGATTTTCTTCCAGTTTTGGGGTGATCCCGTTCTTGTTTGGGGTGTTTTTGGCCTTTTTTTGGTCTCCCTTGTGTTTCGTTCGTTTTCCGTGGTCATCATTGTGGAAAATGTTAAATTTTGGGTTTTGGAGAACATCAGGTAGGTTTAGTGTGGTTTTGGGGTGGATCTATGGTTTTTGTCATTTTCTTTCTTTTTTGAGGTGATCCCTTTCTTTTTTGGGGTGTTTTTGAGGTGTTTTGGGGTCTCCGTTGTGTTTCGTAGATTTTCCATGGTCATCATTGTGGAAAAGGTTAAATTGTGGGTTTTGGAGAACATCAGGTAGGTTTAGGGTGGTTTTGGGGTGGATCTATATTTTTTGGGGTTTTATTTCTTTTTTGGGTGTTATCCCCTTCTTTCTTTGCGTGTTTTTGACTTGTTTTGGGGTTTTACGTTGCGTTTCGTTGAGTTCCTAATGTGTTTTATGGTGGTTGGGAGTGGACTTTGGGATTTGGAGAACATCAGGTAGGTTTAGGGTGGTTTTGGAATTGGATCCTTGGTTTTTGGGGATTTTCTTCCAGTTTTGGGGGTGATTCCGTTCTTGTTTGGGGTGTTTTTGACGTGTTTTTGGGTCTCTGTTGGGTTTCGTTGGGTTTTCCGTGGTCATCATGGTGGAAAATTGTAAATTGTGTGTTTTGGAGAACATCAGGTAGGTTTATGGGGACTTTTGGGGAAGATTCATGGTTTTTGGGGTTTTCTTCTTTTTTTTTTTCTTCTGATCCATATCTTTTTTTGGGTGTTTTTGACGTGTTTTGGGGTCTCCGTTGGGTTTCGTTGGGTTTTCCGTGGTCATCATGGTGGAAAAGTGAAAATTGTGGGTTTTGGATAACTTCAGGTAGGTTTAGGGGGACTTTTGGGGTGGATTCATGGTATTTGGGGTTTTCTTCTGTTTTTTGGGGTGATCCTGTTCTTTTTTGGGGTGTTTTTGACGTGTTTTGGGGTCTCCGTTGTGTTTCGTTGGGTTTTCCATTGTCATCATGTTGGAAATGTGTAAATTTTGTGTTTTGGAGAACGTTAGGTAGGTTTAGGGTGGTTTTGGGATTGGATCCGTGATTTTTGGGGATTTTCTTTCAGTTTTGGAGGTGATCCCGTTCTTTTTTGGGGTGCTTTTGACGTGTTTTGGGTTCTCCGTTGGGTTTTATTTGGGTTCTTGTTGGTCATCATGGTGGAAAAGTGTAAATTGAGGGTTTTGGAGGACATCACGTAGTTTTAGGGGGACTTTTGGGGCAGAGTCATGTTTTTTGGTGTTTTCTTTCGTTTTTGGGGTTGAACCAGTTCTTTTTTGGGGCGTTTTTGACGTTTTTGGGGTGTCCGTTCGGTTTTGTTGGGTTCTCTTTGGTCGTTAAGGTAAATGGGAGTGGATTGTGGGTTTTGAAGAAGATCAGGTGAGTTTAGGGTGGTTTTGGTGGGAAATTCATAGTTTTTGGTGTTTTTTTCTTCTGATCCAGTTCTTTGTTGGGGAGTTTTTGACGTGTTTTGGGGTTTCCGTTGTGTTTCGTTGAGTTCCTAATGGGTTTTATAGTGGTTGGGAGTGGATTGTACATTTAGGAGAACATCAGGTAGGTTTAAGGGTTTTTTTGGGGGGTTAAGTCACGTATTTTCTTCTGATCCGGTTCGCTTTTGTTTTTTTTTTGAGGTGTTTTGGTGTTTCCGTTGCGGTTCGTTGAGTTCCTAATGGGCTTTATGGTGGTTGGGAGTGGACTTTGGGATTTGGAGAACATCAGGTAGGTTTAGGGTGGTTTTGGGGTGGATCTATGGTTTTGTGGAGAACATCACGTAAGTTTAGGGGGATTTTTGTTGTGGATCTATGGCTTTTGGTGTTTTCTTTCATTTTTGAGTTTGAACCAGTTCTTTTTTTGGGGTGTTTTTGGGGTGTTTTGGGGTTTCCGTTGCGTTTCATTGAGTTCCTAATGGGTTTTATGGTGGTTGGGAGTGTACTTTGGGATTTGGAGAACATCAGGTAGGTTTAGGGGGATTTTTGGTGTGGATCTATGGCTTTTGGTTTATTCTTTCGTTTTTAGGGGTTATCCCGTTCTTGTTTTGTTTTTTTTTTTTGACTTGTTTTGGGGTCAGCAGCCGGGAGAGTCAAGGGAGAGAGCGGCTGTGGTGGTGCTCGGCTGCCCACTTGAGCGGAACCACGACAGTTCCTAATGGGTTTTCTGGTGGTTGGGAGTGGACTTTGGGATTTGGAGAACTTCAGGTAGGTTTAGGGTGGTTTTGGGGTGGATCTATGGTTTTTGGGGATTTTCTTCCAGTTTTGGGGGTGATCCTTTTTTTTTTTTTTTTTTTTTTTTTGACGTGTTTTGTGCTCTCCGTTGGGATTCGTTCGGTTTTCCATGGTCATCATTGTGGAAAAGGGTAAATTGCGGGTTTTGGAGAACATCAGGTAGGTTTAGGTTGTTTTGGGGATTGGATCCGTGCTTTTTGGGGATTTTCTTCCAGTTTTGGGGGTGATTCCGTTCTTGTTTGGGGTGTTTTTGACGTGTTTTGGGTTCTCCGTTGGATTTCGTTGGGTTTTCCTTTGGCATCATGGTGGAAAAGGGTAAATTGTGGGTTTTGAATAACTTCAGGTAGGTTTAGGGGGACTTTTGGGGCAGAGTCATGTTTTTTGGGCTTTTCTTGTGTTATTTTGGGTTCATTCTGTTCTTTTTTGGGTTGTTTTTGACGTGTTTTGGTTCTCCGTTGGGTTTTGTTGGGTTCTTGTTGGTCATCTTGGTGAAAAAGTGTAAATTGTGGGTTTTGGAGAACATCAGGTAGGTTTAGGGGGATTTTTGGTGCGGATCTATGGCTTTTGGTGTTTTCTTTCGTTTTTGGGGTTGAACCAGTTGTTTTTTGGGGTGTTTTTGACTTATTTTGGGGTCTCCGTTGGGTTTTGTTGGGTTCTCGTTGGTCGTTAAGGTAAATGGGCGTGGATTGTGGGTTTTGAAGAAGATCAGGTGAGTTTAGGGTGGTTTTGGGGGGAAATTCATAGTTTTGTTTTTTTTTTTTTCTTCTGATCCTGTTCTTTTCTGGGGTGTTTTTGAGGTGTTTTGGCGTTTCCGTTGCATTTCGTTGAGTTCCTAATGGGTTTTCTGGTGGTTGGGAGTGGACTTTGGGATTTGGAGAACATCAGGTAGGTTTAGGGTGGTTTTGGGGTGGATCTATGGTTTTGGGGTTATTTTCTTGCAGTTTTGGGGGAATTCCTTTCTTGCTTGGGGTGTTTTTGACGTGTTCTGGGGTTTCCGTTGCGTTTCGTTGAGTTCCTAAGGGGTTTTCTGGTGGTTGGGAGTTGACTTTGGGATTTGGAGCACATCAGGTAGGTTTAGGGTGGTTTTGGGATTGGATCCGTGCTTTTTGGGGATTTTCTTCCAGTTTTGGGGGTGATCCCGTTCTTGCTTGGGGTGTTTTTGACGTGTTTTGTGTTCTCCATTGGGTTTTAGTTGCGTTCTTGTTGGTCATCATGGTGGAAAAGTGTAAATTGTGGGTTTTTGAGAGCATCAGGTAGGTTTAGGGTGGTTTGTGGTGGATCTATGGTTTTGGGGTATTTTCTTCCAGTTTTGGGGGTGATCCCGTTCTTGTTTGGGGTGTTTTTGACGTGTTTTGGGTTCTCCGTTGGGTTTTAGTTGGGTTCTTGTTGGTCATCATGGTGGAAAAGTGTAAATTGTGGGTTTTGGAGAACATCAGGTAGGTTTAGGGTGGTTTTGTAGAAAAATTCATAGTTTTGGGGTTTTTTACTTCTGATCCAGTCCTTTTCTGGGGTGTTTTTGACGTGTTTTGGTTTCTCCGTTAGGTTTCGTTGGGTTTTCCACAGTCATCGTGGTGAAAAAGAGTAAATTGTGGGTTTTGAATAACTTCAGGTAGGTTTAGGGGGACTTTTGGTGTGGATCTATGGCTTTTGGTTTATTCTTTCGTTTTTAGGGATTATCCCATTCTTGTTTTGTTTTTTTTTTTGACTTGTTTTGGGGTCAGCAGCCGGGAGAGTCAAGGGAGAGAGCGGCTGTGGTGGTGCTCGGCTGCCCACTTGAGCGGAACCACGACAGTTCCTAATGGGTTTTCTGGTGGTTGGGAGTGGACTTTGGGATTTGGAGAACATCAGGTAGGTTTAGGGGGACTTTTGGAGTGGAACTATTGTATTTGGGGTTTTGTTCTGTTTTTTGGAGTGATCCTGTTCTTTTTTGGGGTGTTTATGACGTGTTTTAGGGTGTCCGATGGGTTTTAGTTGGGCTCTTGTTGGTCATCATGGTGGAAAAGTGTAAATTGTGGGTTTTTGGAGAACATCAGGTAGGTTTAGGGGGACTTTTGGGGCAGAGTCATGTTTTTGGGGGTTTTCTTCTGTTTTTTGGTGTTGTCTCGTTCTTTTTTCGGAAGTTTTTGACGTGTTTTGGGTTCTCCGTTTGGTTTTGTTGGGTTCTCGTTGGTCATCATGGTGGAAAATGATAAATTGTGGGTTTTGGAGAACATAGGTGAGTTTAAGTTTTTTTTTGGTGGCGAATCTATGGTTTTGGGGGATTTCTTCTGTTTTTTTGGTTTTTCTTCTGGTTTTGGAGTGGTCCCGGTTTTTTTTGGGTGTTCTTGACGTGTTTTGGGTTCTCCGTAGGGTTTTGTTGGGTTCTCGTTGTTCGTTAAGGTAAATGGGAGTGGATTCTGAGTTTTGAAGAAGATCAGGTGAGTTTAGGGTGGTTTTGGGGGGAAATTCATAGTTTTAGTTGCTTTTTTCTTCTAATCCAGTTCTTTTTTGGGGTGTTTTTGAGGTGTTTTGGGGTTTCTGTTGCATTTTGTTGAGTTCCTAATGGGTTTTCTGGTGTTTGGGAGTGGACTTTGGGATTTGGAGCACATCAGGTAGGTTTAGGGTGGTTTTGGGATTGGATCCGTGCTTTTTGGGGATTTTCTTCCAGTTTTGGGGGTGATGCCGTTCTTTTTTGGGGTGTTTTTGACGTGTTTTTATGGTCTCCGTTGGGTTTTGTTGGGTTTCCATTGGGTTTTCTGGTGGTTGGGAGTGGATTGTACATTTAGGAGAACATCAGGTAGGTTTAAGGGTTATTTGGGGGTTAAATCACGTTTTTTCTTCTGATCCGGTTCGCTTTTGGTTTTTTTTTGAGGTGTTTTGGCGTTTCCGTTGCATTTCGTTGAGTTCCTAATGGGTTTTCTGGTGGTTGGGAGTGGACTTTGGGATTTGGAGAACATCAGGTAGGTTTAGGGTGGTTTTGGGGTGGATCTATGGTTTTGGGGTTTTCTTCCAGTGTTGGGGGTGATCCTGTTCTTGTTTGGGGTGTTTTTGACGTGTTTTGTGTTCTCTGTTGTGTTTTGTTGGGTTTTCCGTGGTCATCATGGAGGAACAGGTTTAATTGTGGGTTTTGGAGAACATCAGGTAGGTTTAGGGTGGTTTTGGGGTGGATTCATCGTTTTGGGGGATTTTCTTTCGGTTTTGGGGTTGATCCCGTTGTTTTTTGGGGTGTTTTTGACGTGTTTTTGTGTCTCCGTTGGGTTTTGTTAGGTTTTTGTAGGTCATCATGGTCGAAAAGTTTAAATTGTGGGTTTTGGAGAACATCAGGTAGGTTTAGGGTGGTTTTGGGGTGGATCTATGGTTTTGGGGTTATTTTCTTCCAGTTTTGGGGGAATGCCTTTCTTGTTTGGGGTGTTTTTGACGTGTTTTGGGGTCTCCGTCGGGTTTTGTTGGGTTCTCGTTGGTCATCATTTTGGAAAAGAGTAAATTGTGATTTTTGGAGAATATCAGGTGAGTTTAAGTTTTTTTGGTGGTGAATCTTTGGTTTTGGGAAAATTCTTCTTTTTTTTTTTTTTTTTTTTTTAAAGCGTTTCCTTCTGTTTTTGGTGTTGTCCCGTTCTTTTTTGGGGTGTTTTTGACGTGTTTTGGGGTCTCCTTTGGGTTTTGTTGGGTTCTCGTTTGTCATCATGGTGGAAAAGTGTAAATTGTGGGTTTTTGGAGAACATCAGGTAGGTTTAGGGGGACTTTTGGGGCAGAGTCATGTTTTTTGGGGTTTCCTTCTGTTTCTTGGGGTGGTCCCGTTCTTTTTTGGGGTGTTTTTGACTTATTTTGGGGTCTCTGTTGGGTTTTATTGGGTTCTCGTTGGTCGTTAAGGTAAATGGGAGTGGATTGTGGGTTTTGAAGAAGATCAGGTGAGTTTAGGGTGGTTTTGGGGGGAAATTCATAGTTTTGTTTTTTTTTTTTCTTCTGATCCAGTTCTTTTTAGGGTTGTTTTTGACGTGTTTTTGTGGTTCCGTTGCGTTTCGTTGAGTTCCTAATGGGTTTTCTGGTGGTTGGGAGTGGATTGTACATTTAGGAGAACATCAGGTAGGTTTAAGGGTTTTTGGGGGGTTAAATCACATATTTTCTTCTGATCCGGTTCGCTTTTGGGGTCCCGTTCTTTTTTGGGGTGTTTTTGACGTGTTTTTGTGTCTCCGTTGGGTTTTGTTAGGTTTTTGTAGGTCATCATGGTCGAAAAGTTTAAATTGTGGGTTTTGGAGAACATCAGGTAGGTTTAGGGGGATTTTTGGTGTGGATCTATGGCTTTTGGTTTATTCTTTCGTTTTTAGGGGTTATCCCGTTCTTGTTTTGTTTTTTTTTTTGACTTGTTTTGGGGTCAGCAGCCGGGAGAGTCAAGGGAGAGAGCGGCTGTGGTGGTGCTCGGCTGCCCACTTGAGCGGAACCACGACAGTTCCTAATGGGTTTTCTGGTGGTTGGGAGTGGACTTTGGGATTTGGAGAACTTCAGGTAGGTTTAGGGTGGTTTTGGGGTGGATCTATGGTTTTTGGGGATTTTTTCGAGTTTTGGGGGTGATCCCGTTCTTGTTTGGGGTGTTTTTGAAATGTTTTGGGTTTTCCGTTGGGTTTTAGATGGGTTCTTGTTGGTCATCATGGTGGAAAAGTGTAAATTGTGGGTTTTGGAGAACATCAGGTAGGTTTAGGGTGGTTTTGGGGTGGATCTATGATTTTGAGGGGTTTTCTTCCAATTTTGGGGGTGATCCTTTTTTTTTTTTTTTTTTTTTTTTTTTTTGACGTGTTTTGTGCTCTCCGTTGGGATTCGTTCGGTTTTCCATGGTCATCATTGTGGAAAAGGGTAAATTGCGGGTTTTGGAGAACATCAGGTAGGTTTAGGTTGTTTTGGGGATTGAATCCGTGCTTTTTGGGGATTTTCTTCCAGTTTTGGGGGTGATTCCGTTCTTGTTTGGGGTGTTTTTGACGTGTTTTGGGTTCTCCGTTGGATTTCGTTGGGTTTTCCTTTGGCATCATGGTGGAAAAGGGTAAATTGTGGGTTTTGAATAACTTCAGGTAGGTTTAGGGGGACTTTTGGGGCAGAGTCATGTTTTTGGCTTTTCTTGTGTTATTTTGGGTTCATTCTGTTCTTTTTTGGGTTGTTTTTGACGTGTTTTGGTTCTCCGTTGGGTTTTGTTGGGTTCTTGTTGGTCATCTTGGTGAAAAAGTGTAAATTGTGGGTTTTGGAGAACATCAGGTAGGTTTAGGGGGATTTTTGGTGCGGATCTATGGCTTTTGGTGTTTTCTTTCGTTTTTGGGGTTGAACCAGTTGTTTTTTGGGGTGTTTTTGACTTATTTTGGGGTCTCCGTTGTGTTTTGTTGGGTTCTCGTTGGTCGTTAAGGTAAATGGGCGTGGATTGTGGGTTTTGAAGAAGATCAGGTGAGTTTAGGGTGGTTTTGGGGGGAAATTCATAGTTTTGTTTTTTTTTTTTCTTCTGATCCTGTTCTTTTCTGGGGTGTTTTTGACGTGTTTTTGTGTTTCCGTTGCATTTCGTTGAGTTCCTAATGGGTTTTCTGGTGGTTGGGAGTGGACTTTGGGATTTGGAGAACATCAGGTAGGTTTAGGGTGATTTTGGGGTGGATCTATGGTTTTGGGTTATTTTCTTGCAGTTTTGGGGGAATTCCTTTCTTGTTTGGGGTGTTTTTGACGTGTTTTGGGGTCTCCGTTGGGTTTTGTTGGGTTCTCGTTAATCATCATTTTGAAAAGTGTAAATTGTGATTTTTGGAGAACATCAGGTGAGTTTAAGTTTTTTTGGTGGTGAACCTTTGGTTTTGGGAAAATTCTTCTGTTTTGTTTTTTTTTTTTTGTTTGTTTGTTTGTTTTTAGCGTTTTCTTCTGTTTTTTGTTGTTGTCCCGTTCTTGTTTGGGGTGTTTTTGACGTGTTTTGGGTCTCTGTTGGGTTACCTTGGGTTTTCCGTGGTCATCATGGTGGAAAAGTGTAATTGTTGGTTTTGGAGAACATCAGGTAGGTTTAGGTTGGTTTTGGGATTGGATCTATGGTTTTGGGGGATTTTCTTTCGTTTTTGGGGGTGATCCCGTTCTTTTTTGGGGTGTTTTTGACGTGTTTTGGGGTCTCCGTTGGTATTCCTTGGGTTTTCCGTGGTCATGGTGGTGGAAAATTGTAAATTGTGGGTTTTGGAGAACTTCAGGTAGGTTTAGGGGAATTTTGGGGTGGATTCATGGTATTTGGGGTTTTCTTCTGTTTTTTTGGGTGATCCTGTTCTTTTTTTGGGGTGTTTATGACGTGTTTTGGGGTCTCCGTTGGGTTTTTAGTTGGGTTCTTGTTGGTCATCATGGTGAAAAAGTGTAAATTGTGGCTTTTGGAGAACATCAGGTAGGTTTAGGGGGACTTTTGGGGCAGAGTCATGTTTTTTGGTGTTTCTTCTGTTTCTTGGGTGGTCCCGTTCTTTTTGGGAAATTTTTGAGGTGTTTGGGGGTCTCCGTTGGGTTTTGTTGTGTACTCATTGGTCATCGTGGTGGAAAATGGTAAATTGTGGGTTTTGGAGAACATCAGGTAGGTTTAGGGTGGTTTTGGGATTGGATCCGTGCTTTTTGGGGATTTTCTTCCAGTTTATGGGTGATCCCTTTATTTTTGGGGTGTTTTTGACGTGTTTTGGTGTCTCGTTTTGGGTTTTCGTTTGGTTCATGTTGGTCATCCTGGTGAAAAAGTGTAAATTGTGGGTTTTGGAGAACATCAGGTAGGTTTATGGGGACTTTTGGTGTGGATCTATGGCTTTTGGGGTTTTCTTTCGTTTTTAGGGTTTATCCCGTTCTTGTTTGGGGTGTTTTTGACTTCTTTTGGGGTCTCCGTTGGGTTTCGTTGGGTTTTCCATGGTCATCATGTTGGAAAATTGTAAATTGTGGGTTTTGGAGATCATCAGGTAGGTTTAGGGTGGTTTTGGGGTGGATCTATGATTTTGAAGGATTTTCTTCCAATTTTGGGGGTGATCCCTTTCTTTTTTTTTTTTTTTTTTTTTTTTTTTTTTTGTTTGACGTGTTTTGTGGTCTCCGTTGGGTTTCGTTGGGTTTTCCATGGTCATCAATGTGGAAAAGTGTAAATTGTGGGTTTTGGAGAACTTCAGGTTGGTTTAGGGGATTTTTGGTGTGGATCTATGGCTTTTGGGGTTTTCTTTCGTTGTTGGGGTTGAACCAGTTCTTTTTTGGGGTGTTTTTGACGTTTTTGGGGTCTCCGTTGGGTTTTGTTGGGTTCTCGTTGGTCGTTAAGCTAAATGGGAGTGGATTGTGGGTTTTGAAGAAGATCAGGTAAGTTTAGGGTGATTTGGAGGGAAATGCATAGTTTTGTTTTTTTTTTTCCTTCTGATCCAGTTCTTTTTTGGGGTGTTTTTGACGTGTTTGGGGTTTCCGTTGCGTTTTGTTGAGTTCCTAATGGGTTTTATGGTGGGTGGGAGTGGATTTTGGGATTTGGAGAAGATCAGGTAGGTTTAAGGGTTTTCTTGGGGTTAAATCACGTATTTTCTTCTGATCCGGTTTGCTTTTGGGGTGTTTTGAGGTGTTTTGGTGTTTCTGTTGCATTTTGTTGAGTTCCTAATGGTTTTATGGTGGTTGGGAGTGGACTTTGGGATTTGGAGAAGATCAGGTAGGTTTAGGGTGGTTTTGGAATTGGATCCATGCTTTTTGGGGATTTTCTTCCAGTTTTGGGGTTATCCCGTTCTTTTTTGGGGTGTTTTTGACATGTTTTGATGTCTCTGTTGGGTTTCGTTGGGTTTTCTGTTGGCATCTTGGTGGAAAAGGGTAAATTGTGGGTTTTTGGAGAACATCAGGTAGGTTTAGGGGGACTTTGGGGTGGATTCATGGTATTTGGGGTTTTCTTCTGTTTTTTTGGGGTGATCCTGTTCTTTTTTGGGGTGTTTTTGACGTTTTTTGGGGTTGTCCGTTGGGTTTTGTTGGGTTCTCGTTGGTCATCATTGTGAAAAAGGGTAAATTGTGGGTTTTGGAGAACATCAGGTAGGCTTAGGGGGACTTTTGGGTGGATCTATGGCATTTGGGGTTTTCTTCTCTTTTTTGGGGAGATCCTGTTCTTTTTTTTTTTTTTTTTTTTTTTTTTTTTGACATGTTTTTGTCTCCATTGGGTTTCGTTGGGTTTTCCATGGTCATCATGGTGGAAAAGGGTAAATTTGTGGGTTTTGGAGAACATCAGGTAGGTTTAGGCTGGTTTTGGGATTGGATCTGTGCTTTTTGGGGATTTTCTTCCAGTTTATGGGTGATCCCTTTCTTTTTGGGGTGTTTTTGACGTGTTTTGGTGTCTCCTTTTGGGTTTTCGTTTGGTTCATGTTGGTCATCATGGTGAAAATTGTAAATTTTTGGGGGGGGGGGAATTTTCTTCCAGTTTTGGGGGTGATCCCGTTCTTTTTGGGGTGTTTTTGACATGTTTTGGGGTCTCTGTTGGGTTTTGTTGGGTTCTTGTTTTTCATCATGTTGGAAAAGTTTAACTTGCGTGTTTTGGAGAACATCAGGTAGGTTTAGTGTCGTTTTGGGGTGGATCTATGTTTTTTGGGGATTTTCTTCCAGTTTAGGGGGTGATTCCGTTCTTGTTTGGGGTGTTTTTGACTTGTTTTGGGGTCTCCGTTGGGTTTTAGTTGGATTCTCGTTGGTCCTTAAGGGAAATGGGAGTGGATTGTGGGTTTTGAAGAAGATCAGGTAAGTTTAGGGTGATTTGGGAGGGAAATGCATAGTTTTGTTTTTTTTTTTCCTTCTGATCCAGTTATTTTTTGGGGTGTTTTTGAAGTGTTTTGGGGTTTCCGTTGGGTTTCGTTGAGTTCCTAAGGGGTTTTATGGTGGTTGGGAGTGGACATTTGGATTTGGAGAACATCAGGTACGTTTAGAGTGGTTTTGGGATTGGATCCGTGCTTTTTGGGGTTTTCTTTGGTTTTGGGGGTGATCCTGTTCTTGTTTGGGGTGTTTTGACGTGTTTTGGGTTCTCTGTTGGGTTTTCCGTGGTCATCATGGTGGAAAAGTGTAAATTGTGGGTTTTGGAGAACATCAGGTAGGTTTATGAGGACTTTTGGGGCAGAATCATGGTTTGTAGGGTTTTCTTCTGTTTTTTCTAGTGATCCAGTTGGTTTTCGGCGTTTTTTTGACGTGTTTTGTGGTCTCCGTTGGGTTTTGTTGGGTTTTCCGTGGTCATCATGGTGGAAAAGTGTAAATTGTCGGTTTTGGAGAACATCAGGTAGATTTAGGGTGTTTTTGGGGTGGATCTATGGTTTTGGGGGATTTTGTTCCAGTTTTGGGGTGATCGAATTCATTTTGGGGTGTTTCTGACGTGTTTTGGGTTCTTCGTTGGGTTTCGTTGGGTTTTCCGTTGTCATCATGGTGTAAAAGTGTAAATTGTGGGTTTTGGAGAACATCAGGTAGGTTTAGGTTGGTTTTGGGATTGGATCTATGGTTTTGGGGGATTTTCTTTCGTTTTTGGGGGTGATCCCGTTCTTTTTTTGGGGTGTTTTTGACGTGTTTTGGGGTCTCCGTTGGTATTCCTTGGGTTTTCCGTGGTCATGGTGGTGGAAAATTGTAAATTGTGGGTTTTGGAGAACTTCAGGTAGGTTTAGGGGAATTTTGGGGTGGATTCATGGTATTTGGGCTTTTCTTCTGGTTTTTTTTGGGTGATCCTGTTCTTTTTTGGGGTGTTTATGACGTGTTTTGGGGTCTCCGTTGGGTTTTAGTTGGGTTCTTGTTGGTCATCATGGTGAAAAAGTGTAAATTGTGGCTTTTGGAGAACATCAGGTAGGTTTAGGTTGGTTTTGGGATTGGATCTATGGTTTTGGGGGATTTTCTTTCGTTTTTGGGGGTGATCCCGTTCTTTTTTGGGGTGTTTTTGACGTGTTTTGGGGTCTCCGTTGGTATTCCTTGGGTTTTCCGTGGTCATGGTGGTGGAAAATTGTAAATTGTGGGTTTTGGAGAACTTCAGGTAGGTTTAGGGGAATTTTGGGGTGGATTCATGGTATTTGGGGTTTTCTTCTGTTTTTTTTGGGTGATCCTGTTCTTTTTTGGGGTGTTTATGACGTGTTTTGGGGTCTCCGTTGGGTTTTAGTTGGGTTCTTGTTGGTCATCATGGTGAAAAAGTGTAAATTGTGGCTTTTGGAGAACATCAGGTAGGTTTAGGGGGACTTTTGGGGCAGAGTCATGTTTTTTGGTGTTTTCTTCTGTTTCTTGGGGTGGTCCCGTTCTTTTTTGGGAAATTTTTGAGGTGTTTGGGGGTCTCCGTTGGGTTTTGTTGTGTACTCGTTGGTCATCGTGGTGGAAAATGGTAAATTGTGGGTTTTGGAGAACATCAGGTAGGTTTAGGGTGGTTTTGGGATTGGATCCGTGCTTTTTGGGGATTTTCTTCCAGTTTATGGGTGATCCCTTTATTTTTGGGGTGTTTTTGACGTGTTTTGGTGTCTCGTTTTGGGTTTTCGTTTGGTTCATGTTGGTCATCCTGGTGAAAAAGTGTAAATTGTGGGTTTTGGAGAACATCAGGTAGGTTTATGGGGACTTTTGGTGTGGATCTATGGCTTTTGGGGTTTTCTTTCGTTTTTAGGGTTTATCCGTTCTTGTTTGGGGTGTTTTTGACTTCTTTTGGGGTCTCCGTTGGGTTTCGTTGGGTTTTCCATGGTCATCATGTTGGAAAATTGTAAATTGTGGGTTTTGGAGATCATCAGGTAGGTTTAGGGTGGTTTTGGGGTGGATCTATGATTTTGAAGGATTTTCTTCCAATTTTGGGGGTGATCCCTTTCTTTTTTTTTTTTTTTTTTTTTTTTTTTTGTTTGACGTGTTTTGTGGTCTCCGTTGGGTTTCGTTGGGTTTTCCATGGTCATCAATGTGGAAAAGTGTAAATTGTGGGTTTTGGAGAACTTCAGGTTGGTTTAGGGGGATTTTTGGTGTGGATCTATGGCTTTTGGGGTTTTCTTTCGTTGTTGGGGTTGAACCAGTTCTTTTTTGGGGTGTTTTTGATGTTTTTGGGGTCTCCGTTGGGTTTTGTTGGGTTCTCGTTGGTCGTTAAGCTAAATGGGAGTGGATTGTGGGTTTTGAAGAAGATCAGGTAAGTTTAGGGTGATTTGGGAGGGAAATGCATAGTTTTGTTTTTTTTTTTCCTTCTGATCCAGTTCTTTTTTGGGGTGTTTTTGACGTGTTTTGGGGTTTCCGTTGCGTTTTGTTGAGTTCCTAATGGGTTTTATGTGGGTGGGAGTGGATTTTGGGATTTTGGAGAAGATCAGGTAGGTTTAAGGGTTTTCTTGGGGTTAAATCACGTATTTTCTTCTGATCCGGTTTGCTTTTTGGGGTGTTTTTGAGGTGTTTTGGGGTTTCTGTTGCATTTTGTTGAGTTCCTAATGGGTTTTATGGTGGTTGGGAGTGGACTTTGGGATTTGGAGAAGATCAGGTAGGTTTAGGGTGGTTTTGGAATTGGATCCATGCTTTTTGGGGATTTTCTTCCAGTTTTGGGGGTTATCCGTTCTTTTTTGGGGTGTTTTTGACATGTTTTGATGTCTCTGTTGGGTTTCGTTGGGTTTTCTGTTGGCATCTTGGTGGAAAAGGGTAAATTGTGGGTTTTGGAGAACATCAGGTAGGTTTAGGGGGACTTTTGGGGTGGATTCATGGTATTTGGGGTTTTCTTCTGTTTTTTTGGGGTGATCCTGTTCTTTTTTGGGGTGTTTTTGACGTGTTTTGGGGTTGTCCGTTGGGTTTTGTTGGGTTCTCGTTGGTCATCATTGTGAAAAAGGGTAAATTGTGGGTTTTGGAGAACATCAGGTAGGCTTAGGGGGACTTTTGGGGTGGATCTATGGCATTTGGGGTTTTCTTCTCTTTTTTGGGGAGATCCTGTTCTTTTTTTTTTTTTTTTTTTTTTTTTTTTTTTTGACATGTTTTTTGTCTCCATTGGGTTTCGTTGGGTTTTCCATGGTCATCATGGTGGAAAAGGGTAAATTTGTGGGTTTTGGAGAACATCAGGTAGGTTTAGGCTGGTTTTGGGATTGGATCTGTGCTTTTTGGGGATTTTCTTCCAGTTTATGGGTGATCCCTTTCTTTTTTGGGGTGTTTTTGACGTGTTTTGGTGTCTCCTTTTGGGTTTTCGTTTGGTTCATGTTGGTCATCATGGTGAAAATTGTAAATTTTGGGGGGGGGGAATTTTCTTCCAGTTTTGGGGTGATCCCGTTCTTTTTTGGGGTGTTTTTGACATGTTTTGGGGTCTCTGTTGGGTTTTGTTGGGTTCTTGTTTTTCATCATGTTGGAAAAGTTTAACTTGCGTGTTTTGGAGAACATCAGGTAGGTTTAGTGTCGTTTTGGGGTGGATCTATGTTTTTTGGGGATTTTCTTCCAGTTTAGGGGGTGATTCCGTTCTTGTTTGGGGTGTTTTTGACTTGTTTGGGGTCTCCGTTGGGTTTTAGTTGGATTCTCGTTTGTCCTTAAGGGAAATGGGAGTGGATTGTGGGTTTTGAAGAAGATCAGGTGAGTTTAGGGTGGTTTTGTGGGGAAATTCATAGTTTTTGGTGTTTTTTCTTCTGATTCAGTTATTTTTTGGGGTGTTTTTGAAGTGTTTTGGGGTTTCCGTTGGGTTTCGTTGAGTTCCTAAGGGGTTTTATGGTGGTTGGGAGTGGACATTTGGATTTGGAGAACATCAGGTACGTTTAGAGTGGTTTTGGGATTGGATCCGTGCTTTTTGGGGTTTTCTTTGGTTTTGGGGGTGATCCTGTTCTTGTTTGGGTGTTTTTGACGTGTTTTGGGTTCTCTGTTGGGTTTTCCGTGGTCATCATGGTGGAAAAGTGTAAATTGTGGGTTTTGGAGAACATCAGGTAGGTTTATGAGGACTTTTGGGGCAGATTCATGGTTTGTAGGGTTTTCTTCTGTTTTTTCTAGTGATCCAGTTGGTTTTCGGCGTTTTTTTGACGTGTTTTGTGGTCTCCGTTGGGTTTTGTTGGGTTTTCCGTGGTCATCATGGTGGAAAAGTGTAAATTGTCGGTTTTGGAGAACATCAGGTAGATTTAGGGTGTTTTTGGGGTGGATCTATGGTTTTGGGGGATTTTGTTCCAGTTTTGGGGTGATCGAATTCATTTTTGGGGTGTTTCTGACGTGTTTTGGGTTCTTCGTTGGGTTTCGTTGGGTTTTCCGTTGTCATCATGGTGTAAAAGTGTAAATTGTGGGTTTTGGAGAACATCAGGTAGGTTTAGGTTGGTTTTGGGATTGGATCTATGGTTTTGGGGGATTTTCTTTCGTTTTTGGGGGTGATCCCGTTCTTTTTTGGGGTGTTTTTGACGTGTTTTGGGGTCTCCTTTGGTATTCCTTGGGTTTTCCGTGGTCATGGTGGTGGAAAATTGTAAATTGTGGGGTTTGGAGAACTTCAGGTAGGTTTAGGGGAATTTTGGGGTGGATTCATGGTATTTGGGGTTTTCTTCTGTTTTTTTTGGGTGATCCTGTTCTTTTTTGGGGTGTTTATGACGTGTTTTGGGGTCTCCGTTGGGTTTTAGTTGGGTTCTTGTTGGTCATCATGGTGAAAAAGTGTAAATTGTGGCTTTTGGAGAACATCAGGTAGGTTTAGGGGGACTTTTGGGGCAGAGTCATGTTTTTTGGTGTTTTCTTCTGTTTCTTGGGGTGGTCCCGTTCTTTTTTGGGAAATTTTTGAGGTGTTTGGGGGTCTCCGTTGGGTTTTGTTGTGTACTCGTTGGTCATCGTGGTGGAAAATGGTAAATTGTGGGTTTTGGAGAACATCAGGTAGGTTTAGGGTGGTTTTGGGATTGGATCCGTGCTTTTTGGGGATTTTCTTCCAGTTTATGGGTGATCCCTTTATTTTTGGGGTGTTTTTGACGTGTTTTGGTGTCTCGTTTTGGGTTTTCGTTTGGTTCATGTTGGTCATCCTGGTGAAAAAGTGTAAATTGTGGGTTTTGGAGAACATCAGGTAGGTTTATGGGGACTTTTGGTGTGGATCTATGGCTTTTGGGGTTTTCTTTCGTTTTTAGGGTTTATCCCGTTCTTGTTTGGGGTGTTTTTGACTTCTTTTGGGGTCTCCGTTGGGTTTCGTTGGGTTTTCCATGGTCATCATGTTGGAAAATTGTAAATTGTGGGTTTTGGAGATCATCAGGTAGGTTTAGGGTGGTTTTGGGGTGGATCTATGATTTTGAAGGATTTTCTTCCAATTTTGGGGGTGATCCCTTTCTTTTTTTTTTTTTTTTTTTTTTTTTTTTGTTTGACGTGTTTTGTGGTCTCCGTTGGGTTTCGTTGGGTTTTCCATGGTCATCAATGTGGAAAAGTGTAAATTGTGGGTTTTGGAGAACTTCAGGTTGGTTTAGGGGGGATTTTTGGTGTGGATCTATGGCTTTTGGGGTTTTCTTTCGTTGTTGGGGTTGAACCAGTTCTTTTTTGGGGTGTTTTTGATGTTTTTGGGGTCTCCGTTGGGTTTTGTTGGGTTCTCGTTGGTCGTTAAGCTAAATGGGAGTGGATTGTGGGTTTTGAAGAAGATCAGGTAAGTTTAGGGTGATTTGGGAGGGAAATGCATAGTTTTGTTTTTTTTTTCCTTCTGATCCAGTTCTTTTTTGGGGTGTTTTTGACGTGTTTTGGGGTTTCCGTTGCGTTTTGTTGAGTTCCTAATGGGTTTTATGGTGGGTGGGAGTGGATTTTGGGATTTGGAGAAGATCAGGTAGGTTTAAGGGTTTTCTTGGGGTTAAATCACGTATTTTCTTCTGATCCGGTTTGCTTTTGGGGTGTTTTTGAGGTGTTTTGGGGTTTCTGTTGCATTTTGTTGAGTTCCTAATGGGTTTTATGGTGGTTGGGAGTGGACTTTGGGATTTGGAGAAGATCAGGTAGGTTTAGGGTGGTTTTGGAATTGGATCCATGCTTTTTGGGGATTTTCTTCCAGTTTTGGGGGTTATCCCGTTCTTTTTTGGGGTTGTTTTTGACATGTTTTGATGTCTCTGTTGGGTTTCGTTGGGTTTTCTGTTGGCATCTTGGTGGAAAAGGGTAAATTGTGGGTTTTGGAGAACATCAGGTAGGTTTAGGGGGACTTTTGGGGTGGATTCATGGTATTTGGGGTTTTCTTCTGTTTTTTGGGGTGATCCTGTTCTTTTTTGGGGTGTTTTTGACGTGTTTTGGGGTTGTCCGTTGGGTTTTGTTGGGTTCTCGTTGGTCATCATTGTGAAAAAGGGTAAATTGTGGGTTTTGGAGAACATCAGGTAGGCTTAGGGGGACTTTTGGGGTGGATCTATGGCATTTGGGGTTTTCTTCTCTTTTTTGGGGAGATCCTGTTCTTTTTTTTTTTTTTTTTTTTTTTTTTTTTGACATGTTTTTTGTCTCCATTGGGTTTCGTTGGGTTTTCCATGGTCATCATGGTGGAAAAGGGTAAATTTTGTGGGTTTTGGAGAACATCAGGTAGGTTTAGGCTGGTTTTGGGATTGGATCTGTGCTTTTTGGGGATTTTCTTCCAGTTTATGGGTGATCCCTTTCTTTTTTGGGGTGTTTTTGACGTGTTTTGGTGTCTCCTTTTGGGTTTTCGTTTGGTTCATGTTGGTCATCATGGTGAAAATTGTAAATTTTTGGGGGGGGGGAATTTTCTTCCAGTTTTGGGGGTGATCCCGTTCTTTTTTGGGGTGTTTTTGACATGTTTTGGGGTCTCTGTTGGGTTTTGTTGGGTTCTTGTTTTTCATCATGTTGGAAAAGTTTAACTTGCGTGTTTTGGAGAACATCAGGTAGGTTTAGTGTCGTTTTGGGGTGGATCTATGTTTTTTGGGGATTTTCTTCCAGTTTAGGGGGTGATTCCGTTCTTGTTTGGGGTGTTTTTGACTTGTTTTGGGGTCTCCGTTGGGTTTTAGTTGGATTCTCGTTGGTCCTTAAGGGAAATGGGAGTGGATTGTGGGTTTTGAAGAAGATCAGGTGAGTTTAGGGTGGTTTTGTGGGGAAATTCATAGTTTTTGGTGTTTTTTCTTCTGATTCAGTTATTTTTTGGGGTGTTTTTGAAGTGTTTGGGGTTTCCGTTGGGTTTCGTTGAGTTCCTAAGGGGTTTTATGGTGGTTGGGAGTGGACATTTGGATTTGGAGAACATCAGGTACGTTTAGAGTGGTTTTGGGATTGGATCCGTGCTTTTTGGGGTTTCTTTGGTTTTGGGGGTGATCCTGTTCTTGTTTGGGGTGTTTTTGACGTGTTTTGGGTTCTCTGTTGGGTTTTCCGTGGTCATCATGGTGGAAAAGTGTAAATTGTGGTTTTGGAGAACATCAGGTAGGTTTATGAGGACTTTTGGGGCAGATTCATGGTTTGTAGGGTTTTCTTCTGTTTTTTCTAGTGATCCAGTTGGTTTTCGGCGTTTTTTTGACGTGTTTTGTGGTCTCCGTTGGGTTTTGTTGGGTTTTCCGTGGTCATCATGGTGGAAAAGTGTAAATTGTCGGTTTTGGAGAACATCAGGTAGATTTAGGGTGTTTTTGGGGTGGATCTATGGTTTTGGGGGATTTTGTTCCAGTTTTGGGGTGATCGAATTCATTTTTGGGGTGTTTCTGACGTGTTTTGGGTTCTTCGTTGGGTTTCGTTGGGTTTTCCGTTGTCATCATGGTGTAAAAGTGTAAATTGTGGGTTTTGGAGAACATCAGGTAGGTTTAGGTTGGTTTTGGGATTGGATCTATGGTTTTGGGGGATTTTCTTTCGTTTTTGGGGGTGATCCCGTTCTTTTTTGGGGTGTTTTTGACGTGTTTTGGGGTCTCCTTTGGTATTCCTTGGGTTTTCCGTGGTCATGGTGGTGGAAAATTGTAAATTGTGGGGTTTGGAGAACTTCAGGTAGGTTTAGGGGAATTTTGGGGTGGATTCATGGTATTTGGGGTTTTCTTCTGTTTTTTTTGGGTGATCCTGTTCTTTTTTGGGGTGTTTATGACGTGTTTTGGGTCTCCGTTGGGTTTTAGTTGGGTTCTTGTTGGTCATCATGGTGAAAAAGTGTAAATTGTGGCTTTTGGAGAACATCAGGTAGGTTTAGGGGGACTTTTGGGGCAGAGTCATGTTTTTTGGTGTTTTCTTCTGTTTCTTGGGGTGGTCCCGTTCTTTTTTGGGGAAATTTTTGAGGTGTTTGGGGGTCTCCGTTGGGTTTTGTTGTGTACTCGTTGGTCATCGTGGTGGAAAATGGTAAATTGTGGGTTTTGGAGAACATCAGGTAGGTTTAGGGTGGTTTTGGGATTGGATCCGTGCTTTTTGGGGATTTTCTTCCAGTTTATGGGTGATCCCTTTATTTTTGGGGTGTTTTTGACGTGTTTTGGTGTCTCGTTTTGGGTTTTCGTTTGGTTCATGTTGGTCATCCTGGTGAAAAAGTGTAAATTGTGGGTTTTGGAGAACATCAGGTAGGTTTATGGGGACTTTTGGTGTGGATCTATGGCTTTTGGGGTTTTCTTTCGTTTTTTAGGGTTTATCCCGTTCTTGTTTGGGGGTGTTTTTGACTTCTTTTGGGGTCTCCGTTGGGTTTCGTTGGGTTTTCCATGGTCATCATGTTGGAAAATTGTAAATTGTGGGTTTTGGAGATCATCAGGTAGGTTTAGGGTGGTTTTGGGGTGGATCTATGATTTTGAAGGATTTTCTTCCAATTTTGGGGGTGATCCCTTTCTTTTTTTTTTTTTTTTTTTTTTTTTTTTTGTTTGACGTGTTTTGTGGTCTCCGTTGGGTTTCGTTGGGTTTTCCATGGTCATCAATGTGGAAAAGTGTAAATTGTGGGTTTTGGAGAACTTCAGGTTGGTTTAGGGGGATTTTTGGTGTGGATCTATGGCTTTTGGGGTTTTCTTTCGTTGTTGGGGTTGAACCAGTTCTTTTTTGGGGTGTTTTTGACGTTTTTGGGGTCTCCGTTGGGTTTTGTTGGGTTCTCGTTGGTCGTTAAGCTAAATGGGAGTGGATTGTGGGTTTTGAAGAAGATCAGGTAAGTTTAGGGTGATTTGGGAGGGAAATGCATAGTTTTGTTTTTTTTTTTCCTTCTGATCCAGTTCTTTTTTGGGGTGTTTTTGACGTGTTTTGGGTTTCCGTTGCGTTTTGTTGAGTTCCTAATGGGTTTTATGGTGGGTGGGAGTGGATTTTGGGATTTGGAGAAGATCAGGTAGGTTTAAGGGTTTTCTTGGGGTTAAATCACGTATTTTCTTCTGATCCGGTTTGCTTTTGGGGTGTTTTTGAGGTGTTTTGGGGTTTCTGTTGCATTTTGTTGAGTTCCTAATGGGTTTTATGGTGGTTGGGAGTGGACTTTGGGATTTGGAGAAGATCAGGTAGGTTTAGGGTGGTTTTGGAATTGGATCCATGCTTTTTGGGGATTTTCTTCCAGTTTTGGGGGTTATCCCGTTCTTTTTTGGGGTGTTTTTGACATGTTTTGATGTCTCTGTTGGGTTTCGTTGGGTTTTCTGTTGGCATCTTGGTGGAAAAGGGTAAATTGTGGGTTTTGGAGAACATCAGGTAGGTTTAGGGGGACTTTTGGGGTGGATTCATGGTATTTGGGGTTTTCTTCTGTTTTTTGGGGTGATCCTGTTCTTTTTTGGGGTGTTTTTGACGTGTTTTGGGGTTGTCCGTTGGGTTTTGTTGGGTTCTCATTGGTCATCATTGTGAAAAAGGGTAAATTGTGGGTTTTGGAGAACATCAGGTAGGCTTAGGGGGACTTTTGGGGTGGATCTATGGCATTTGGGGTTTTCTTCTCTTTTTTGGGGAGATCCTGTTCTTTTTTTTTTTTTTTTTTTTTTTTTTTTTTTGACATGTTTTTTGTCTCCATTGGGTTTCGTTGGGTTTTCCATGGTCATCATGGTGGAAAAGGGTAAATTTGTGGGTTTTGGAGAACATCAGGTAGGTTTAGGCTGGTTTGGGATTGGATCTGTGCTTTTTGGGGATTTTCTTCCAGTTTATGGGTGATCCCTTCTTTTTTGGGGTGTTTTTGACGTGTTTGGTGTCTCCTTTTGGGTTTTCGTTTGGTTCATGTTGGTCATCATGGTGAAAATTGTAAATTTTTGGGGGGGGGAATTTTTCTTCCAGTTTTGGGGGTGATCCCGTTCTTTTTTGGGGTGTTTTTGACATGTTTTGGGGTCTCTGTTGGGTTTTGTTGGGTTCTTGTTTTCATCATGTTGGAAAAGTTTAACTTGCGTGTTTTGGAGAACATCAGGTAGGTTTAGTGTCGTTTTGGGGTGGATCTATGTTTTTTGGGGATTTTCTTCCAGTTTAGGGGGTGATTCCGTTCTTGTTTGGGGTGTTTTTGACTTGTTTTGGGGTCTCCGTTGGGTTTTAGTTGGATTCTCGTTGGTCCTTAAGGGAAATGGGAGTGGATTGTGGGTTTTGAAGAAGATCAGGTGAGTTTAGGGTGGTTTTGTGGGGAAATTCATAGTTTTTGGTGTTTTTTCTTCTGATTCAGTTATTTTTTGGGGTGTTTTTGAAGTGTTTTGGGGTTTCCGTTGGGTTTCGTTGAGTTCCTAAGGGGTTTTATGGTGGTGGGAGTGGACATTTGGATTTGGAGAACATCAGGTACGTTTAGAGTGGTTTTGGGATTGGATCCGTGCTTTTTGGGGTTTTCTTTGGTTTTGGGGGTGATCCTGTTCTTGTTTGGGGTGTTTTTGACGTGTTTTGGGTTCTCTGTTGGGTTTTCCGTGGTCATCATGGTGGAAAAGTGTAAATTGTGGGTTTTGGAGAACATCAGGTAGGTTTATGAGGACTTTTGGGGCAGATTCATGGTTTGTAGGGTTTTCTTCTGTTTTTTCTAGTGATCCAGTTGGTTTTCGGCGTTTTTTTGACGTGTTTTGTGGTCTCCGTTGGGTTTTGTTGGGT
>NW_028137420.1:0-1000 GCF_965140915.1 Aythya marila | reverse complement strand
CCGCGCGGCGGCGCGGGAGGGCGGGGAAGGGGAAAGGAGTTGGGGGGGGGGGGGGAGAGGCGCAGCCAATCCCGGCCCCGCAGCAGCCAGAGGCCACGCCCCGCTCCCCCCCTCCCCGCCTGGCGTCACCGTCAGCTGATCGCACACGTGGGGCGCGCGGTGAGGGGGGGGGGGGGGGGGGGGGGGGCTTAAAGGGGAAGGGCGGTGCTGCCCTGCTGGGGGGCGGGACGTGGGGGGAAAGGGAGCCGCGTAAACACACGTTTTATTACAATTTGTACATATACACACGATTTATTATTATTATTGTTTATTGTTATTGATTATTATCCAGAGCGCTCTCCGGGACGAAGACCCCGAGCCACTGGGAGTGGTGCCGCCACACGCTGTGTGTGTTTGCCGGGCTGGGGAGCGGCCGCCCTGCGAGGCGCAGACCCCGCGGGTGCGGTGCGCGGGGACGGGCCCTGCACCGAAACCCCTCTCCTCCTGCAGGGGCACAGCTGAAGCGAAAAGCCGAGAGCGGCCGGAGGAGCGGTGAGGTTCGGCAGGTTGGGGTCTGACAGGCAGACAGCACAACAGCTCTGGCGATAATAACAGGTTTCACGGTGTAAACTCGAACCGTGAACACCCGTGGTCACGGATTAACCCTCGCCGAAATTATTTCCTAGAAAGATCCAGAAGGGTACGGGCACGGAGAAAGGGCTGGGCGCGGGATGGATTTTACACGAGGAGAATGCGAGCAGTGGGAGCCAAGAACAGCCAGCAGCCCTGTCTGCAGCTCTGATCTCAGTGGGTAGCTTGGAGCCTGCTGTTGAGCAAACTCGCCGAACTGTTACCAGGGACAGGGAGAAACTGCTCTGGGTAAATAAAACTTGAAGCAATTTGCAGCTCTTTATCTGAAATGTTGGCAGATGTCAACATGCGGAGATACTACAAACAAAGATGAATGGCTGCAACGGCAGAAGCAAGACCTCTCTATCAAAAATCTTCCTTTTTCTCCGTG
>NW_028137421.1:0-46444 GCF_965140915.1 Aythya marila | reverse complement strand
AAACACCCCAAAAAAGAACTGGATCAGAAGAAAAAAAAACCAAAACTATGCATTTCCCTCCCAAATCACCCTAAACTCACCTGATCTTCTTCAAAACCCACAATCCACTCCCATTTAGCTTAACGACCAACGAGAACCCAACAAAACCCAACGGAGACCCCAAAAACGTCAAAAACACCCCCAAAAAAGAACTGGTTCAACCCCAACAACGAAAGAAAACCCCAAAAGCCATAGATCCACACCAAAAGTCCCCCTAAACCAACCTGAAGTTCTCCAAAACCCACAATTTACACTTTTCCACATTGATGACCATGGAAAACCCAACGAAACCCAACGGAGACCACAAAACACGTCAAAAAAAAAAAAAAAAAAAAAAAAAAAAAAAGAAAGGGATCACCCCCAAAATTGGAAGAAAATCCTTCAAAATCATAGATCCACCCCAAAACCACCCTAAACCTACCTGATGATCTCCAAAACCCACAATTTACAATTTTCCAACATGATGACCATGGAAAACCCAACGAAACCCAACGGAGACCCCAAAAGAAGTCAAAAACACCCAAAACAAGAACGGGATAAACCCTAAAAAAGAAAGAGAACCCCAAAAGCCATAGATCCGCACCAAAAGTCCCCTAAACCTACCTGATGTTCTCCAAAACCCACAATTTACACTTTTTCACCAGGATGACCAACATGAACCAAACGAAAACCCAAAACGAGACACCAAAACACGTCAAAAACACCCCAAAAATAAAGGGATCACCCATAAACTGGAAGAAAATCCCCAAAAAGCACGGATCCAATCCCAAAACCACCCTAAACCTACCTGATGTTCTCCAAAACCCACAATTTACCATTTTCCACCACGATGACCAACGAGTACACAACAAAACCCAACGGAGACCCCCAAACACCTCAAAAATTTCCCAAAAAAGAACGGGACCACCCCAAGAAACAGAAGAAAACACCAAAAAACATGACTCTGCCCCAAAAGTCCCCCTAAACCTACCTGATGTTCTCCAAAAGACACAATTTACACTTTTTCACCATGATGACCAACAAGAACCCAACTAAAACCCAACGGAGACCCCAAAACACGTCATAAACACCCCAAAAAAGAACAGGATCACCCAAAAAAAAACAGAAGAAAAGCCCAAATACCATGAATCCACCCCAAAATTCCCCTAAACCTACCTGAAGTTCTCCAAAACCCACAATTTACAATTTTCCACCACCATGACCACGGAAAACCCAACGAAACCCAACGGAAACCCCAAAACACGTCAAAAACACCCCAAAAAAGAACGGGATCACCCCCAAAAACGAAAGAAAATCCCCCAAAACCATAGATCCAATCCCAAAACCACCCTAAACCTACCTGATGTTCTCCAAAACCAAAAATTTACCCTTTTCCACCATGATGACCACAGAAAACACAACGAAACCCAATGGAGACCCCAAAACACGTCAAAAACACCCCCAAAATGAATTGGACCACCCCCCCCCAAAAAAAAAAAAAAAAAAAAAAGAAGAAAACCCCATTATATCATGAATCCACCCCAAAAGTCCCCCTAAAGACCTGATGTTCTCCAAAACCCACAATTTACACTTTTCCACCATGATGACCACGGAAAACCCAACGAAACCCAACGGAGAACCCAAAACACGTCAAAAACACCCCAAACAAGAACAGGATCACCCCCAAAACCAAAGAAAACCCCAAAAGCACGGATCCAATCCCAAAACCACTCTAAACGTACCTGATGTTCTCCAAATCCAAATGTCCACTCCCAACCACCATAAAACCCAGTAGGAACTCAACGAAACCCAACGGAAACCCCAAAACACGTCAAAAACACCCCAAAACAGAACTTAATCAGAAGAAAAAACACCAAACACTATGAATTTCCCCCGCAAAACCACCCTAAACTCACCTGATCTTCTTCAAAACCCACAAGCCACTCCCATTTCCCTTAAGGACCAATGAGAATCCAACTAAAACCCAACGGACACCCAAAACAAGTCAAAAACACCCCAAACAAGAACAGGATAACCCCTAAAAAAGAAAGAAAACCCCAAAAAAACATAGATCCACCCCAAAACCACAGTAAACCTACCTGATGTTCTCCAAATCCCAAAGTCCACTCCCAACAAACTTAAAAACACATTAGGAAATCAACAAAACGCAACGGAAACCCCAAAACACGTCAAAAACACCACAAAAAAAAAAGCAGGATCACACCCAAAACCGAAAGAAAACCCTAAAAGCCGTTGATCCACCCCAAAAGTCCCCCTAAACCTACCTGATGTTCTCCAATACCCACACTTTACCCATTTTCACCATGATGAACAACAAGAACCCAACAAAAACCAACGGAGACCCAAAAAACACGTCAAAAACACCCCAAAAAAGAACTGCATCAGAAGAAAAAACACCAAAAACTATGAAGTTCCCCGCAAAACCACCCTAAACTCACCTGATCTTCTTCAAAACCCACAAGCCACTCCCATTTACCTTAACGACCAACGAGAATCCAACTAAAACCCAACGGAGACCCCAAAACAAGTCAAAAACACCCTAAACAAGAACGGAATCACCCCCAAAACTGGAAGAAAATCCCCAAAAAACATAGATCCACTCCAAAAAGACACTAAACCTACCTGATGTTCTCCAAAACACGCAATTTACACTTTTCCAACATGATGAAAAACAAGAACCCAACAAAACCCAACGGAGACCCCAAAACATGTCAAAAACACCCCAAAAATGAATTGGATAACCCCCCCAAAAAAAACAGAAGAAAATCCCAAATACCATGAATCCACCCCAAAAGTCCCCCTAAACCTACCTGATGTTCTCCAAAACCCACAATTTACACTTTTCCACCACCATGACAACAGAAAACCCAACGAAACCCAACAGAGACCCCAAAACATGTCAAGAACACCCCAAAAAAGAACGGGATCACCCCCAAAACTGGAAGAAAATTCCCCCCCAAAAAATTTACAATTTTCACCATGATGACCAACATGAACCAAACGAAAACCCAAAAGGAGATACCAAAACACGTCAAAAACACCCCAAAAAAGAAAGGGATCACCCATAAACTGGAAGAAAATCCCCAAAAAGCACAGATCCAGTCCCAAAACCAGCCTAAACCTACCTGATGTTCTCCAAAACCCACAAATTTACCCTTTTCCACCATGATGACCATGGAAAACCCAACGAAACCCAATGGAGACAAAAAACATGTCAAAAAAAAAAAAAAAAAAAAAAAAAGAACAGGATCTCCCCAAAAAACAGAAGAAAACCCCAAATGCCATAGATCCACCCCAAAAGTCCCCCTAAGCCTACCTGATGTTCTCCAAAACCCACAATTTACCCTTTTTCACAATGATGACCAACGAGAACCCAACAAAACCCAACGGACAACCCCAAAACACATCAAAAACACCCCAAAAAAGAACAGGATCACCCCAAAAAAACAGAAGAAAACCCCAAATACCATGAATCCACCACAAAAGTCCCCCTAAACCTACCTGAAGTTCTCCAAAACCCACAATTTACCCTTTTCCACCAAGATGCCAACAGAAAACCCAACAAAACCCAACAGAGACATCAAAACATGTCAAAAACACCCCAAAAAAAGAACGGGATAACCCCCAAAACTGGAAGAAAATCCCCAAAAAGCATGGATCCAATCCCAAAACCACCCTAAACCTACCTGATCTTCTCCAAATCCCAAAGTCCACTCCCAACCACCATAAAACCCATTAGGAACACAACAAAACGCAACAGAAACCCCAAAACACCTCAAAATCACCCCAAAAGCAAACCGGATCAGAAGAAAATACGTGATTTAACCCCAAGAAAACCCTTAAACCTACCTGATCTTCTCCAAATCCCAAAATCCACTCCCACCCACCATAAAACCCAGTAGGAACTCAACAAAACGCAACGGAAACCCCAAAACACGTCAAAAACACCCCAAAAAAGAACTGGATCAGAAGAAAAAAAAACAAAAACTATGCATTTCCCTCCCAAATCACCCTAAACTCACCTGATCTTCTTCAAAACCCACAATCCACTCCCATTTAGCTTAACGACCAACGAGAACCCAACAAAACCCAACGGAGACCCCAAAAACGTCAAAAACACCCCAAAAAAGAACTGGTTCAACCCCAACAACGAAAGAAAACCCCAAAAGCCATAGATCCACACCAAAAGTCCCCCTAAACCAACCTGAAGTTCTCCAAAACCCACAATTTACACTTTTCCACATTGATGACCATGGAAAACCCAACGAAACCCAACGGAGACCACAAAACACGTCAAAAAAAAAAAAAAAAAAAAAAAAAAAAAAAGAAAGGGATCACCCCCAAAATTGGAAGAAAATCCTTCAAAATCATAGATCCACCCCAAAACCACCCTAAACCTACCTGATGATCTCCAAAACCCACAATTTACAATTTTCCAACATGATGACCATGGAAAACCCAACGAAACCCAACGGAGACCCCAAAAGAAGTCAAAAACACCCAAAACAAGAACGGGATAAACCCTAAAAAAGAAAGAGAACCCCAAAAGCCATAGATCCACACCAAAAGTCCCCCTAAACCTACCTGATGTTCTCCAAAACCCACAATTTACACTTTTTCACCAGGATGACCAACATGAACCAAACGAAAACCCAAAACGAGACACCAAAACACGTCAAAAACACCCCAAAAATAAAGGGATCACCCATAAACTGGAAGAAAATCCCCAAAAAGCACGGATCCAATCCCAAAACCACCCTAAACCTACCTGATGTTCTCCAAAACCCACAATTTACCATTTTCCACCACGATGACCAACGAGTACACAACAAAACCCAACGGAGACCCCCAAACACCTCAAAAATTTCCCAAAAAAGAACGGGACCACCCCAAGAAACAGAAGAAAACACCAAAAAACATGACTCTGCCCCAAAAGTCCCCCTAAACCTACCTGATGTTCTCCAAAAGACACAATTTACACTTTTTCACCATGATGACCAACAAGAACCCAACTAAAACCCAACGGAGACCCCAAAACACGTCATAAACACCCCAAAAAAGAACAGGATCACCCAAAAAAAACAGAAGAAAAGCCCAAATACCATGAATCCACCCCAAAATTCCCCTAAACCTACCTGAAGTTCTCCAAAACCCACAATTTACAATTTTCCACCACCATGACCACGGAAAACCCAAGGAATACCAACGGAGACCCCAAAACACGTCAAAAACACCCCAAAAAAGAACGGGATCACCCCCAAAAACGAAAGAAAATCCCCCAAAACCATAGATCCAATCCCAAAACCACCCTAAACCTACCTGATGTTCTCCAAAACCAAAAATTTACCCTTTTCCACCATGATGACCACAGAAAACGCAACGAAACCCAATGGAGACCCCAAAACACGTCAAAAACACCCCCAAAATGAATTGGACCACCCCCCCCCAAAAAAAAAAAAAAAAAAAAAAAAAGAAGAAAACCCCATATATCATGAATCCACCCCAAAAGTCCCCCTAAAGACCTGATGTTCTCCAAAACCCACAATTTACACTTTTCCACCATGATGACCACGGAAAACCCAACGAAACCCAACGGAGAACCCAAAACACGTCAAAAACACCCCAAACAAGAACAGGATCACCCCCAAAACCAAAGAAAACCCCAAAAAGCACGGATCCAATCCCAAAACCACTCTAAACGTACCTGATGTTCTCCAAATCCAAATGTCCACTCCCAACCACCATAAAACCCAGTAGGAACTCAACGAAACCCAACGGAAACCCCAAAACACGTCAAAAACACCCCAAAACAGAACTTAATCAGAAGAAAAAACACCAAACACTATGAATTTCCCCGCAAAACCACCCTAAACTCACCTGATCTTCTTCAAAACCCACAAGCCACTCCCATTTCCCTTAAGGACCAATGAGAATCCAACTAAAACCCAACGGACACCCCAAAACAAGTCAAAAACACCCCAAACAAGAACAGGATAACCCCTAAAAAAGAAAGAAAACCCCAAAAAAACATAGATCCACCCCAAAACCACAGTAAACCTACCTGATGTTCTCCAAATCCCAAAGTCCACTCCCAACAAACTTAAAACACATTAGGAAATCAACAAAACGCAACGGAAACCCCAAAACACGTCAAAAACACCACAAAAAAAAAGCAGGATCACACCCAAAACCGAAAGAAAACCCTAAAAGCCGTTGATCCACCCCAAAAGTCCCCCTAAACCTACCTGATGTTCTCCAATACCCACACTTTACCCATTTTCACCATGATGAACAACAAGAACCCAACAAAAACCAACGGAGACCCAAAAACACGTCAAAAACACCCCAAAAAAGAACTGCATCAGAAGAAAAAACACCAAAAACTATGAAGTTCCCCGCAAAACCACCCTAAACTCACCTGATCTTCTTCAAAACCCACAAGCCACTCCCATTTACCTTAACGACCAACGAGAATCCAACTAAAACCCAACGGAGACCCCAAAACAAGTCAAAAACACCCTAAACAAGAACGGAATCACCCCCAAAACTGGAAGAAAATCCCCAAAAAACATAGATCCACTCCAAAAAGACACTAAACCTACCTGATGTTCTCCAAAACACGCAATTTACACTTTTCCAACATGATGAAAAACAAGAACCCAACAAAACCCAACGGAGACCCCAAAACATGTCAAAAACACCCCAAAAATGAATTGGATAACCCCCCCAAAAAAAAACAGAAGAAAATCCCAAATACCATGAATCCACCACAAAAGTCCCCCTAAACCTACCTGATGTTCTCCAAAACCCACAATTTACACTTTTCCACCACCATGACAACAGAAAACCCAACGAAACCCAACAGAGACCCCAAAACATGTCAAGAACACCCCAAAAAAGAACGGGATCACCCCCAAAACTGGAAGAAAATTCCCCCCCAAAAAATTTACAATTTTCACCATGATGACCAACATGAACCAAACGAAAACCCAAAAGGAGATACCAAAACACGTCAAAAACACCCCAAAAAAGAAAGGGATCACCCATAAACTGGAAGAAAATCCCCCAAAAGCACAGATCCAATCCCAAAACCAGCCTAAACCTACCTGATGTTCTCCAAAACCCACAAATTTACCCTTTTCCACCATGATGACCATGGAAAACCCAACGAAACCCAATGGAGACAAAAAACATGTCAAAAAAAAAAAAAAAAAAAAAAAAAAAAAGAACAGGATCTCCCCAAAAAACAGAAGAAAAACACAAATGCCATAGATCCACCCCAAAAGTCCCCCTAAGCCTACCTGATGTTCTCCAAAACCCACAATTTACCCTTTTTCACAATGATGACCAACGAGAACCCAACAAAACCCAACGGACAACCCCAAAACACATCAAAAACACCCCAAAAAAGAACAGGATCACCCCAAAAAACAGAAGAAAACCCCAAATACCATGAATCCACCACAAAAGTCCCCCTAAACCTACCTGAAGTTCTCCAAAACCCACAATTTACCCTTTTCCACCAAGATGCCAACAGAAAACCCAACAAAACCCAACAGAGACATCAAAACATGTCAAAAACACCCCAAAAAAAGAACGGGATAACCCCCAAAACTGGAAGAAAATCCCCAAAAAGCATGGATCCAATCCCAAAACCACCCTAAACCTACCTGATCTTCTCCAAATCCCAAAGTCCACTCCCAACCACCATAAAACCCATTAGGAACACAACAAAACGCAACAGAAACCCCAAAACACCTCAAAATCACCCCAAAAGCAAACCGGATCAGAAGAAAATACGTGATTTAACCCCAAGAAAACCCTTAAACCTACCTGATCTTCTCCAAATCCCAAAATCCACTCCCACCCACCATAAAACCCAGTAGGAACTCAACAAAACGCAACGGAAACCCCAAAACACGTCAAAAACACCCCAAAAAAGAACTGGATCAGAAGAAAAAAAACCAAAACTATGCATTTCCCTCCCAAATCACCCTAAACTCACCTGATCTTCTTCAAAACCCACAATCCACTCCCATTTAGCTTAACGACCAACGAGAACCCAACAAAACCCAACGGAGACCCCAAAAACGTCAAAAACACCCCAAAAAAGAACTGGTTCAACCCCAACAACGAAAGAAAACCCCAAAAGCCATAGATCCACACCAAAAATCCCCCTAAACCAACCTGAAGTTCTCCAAAACCCACAATTTACACTTTTCCACATTGATGACCATGGAAAACCCAACGAAACCCAACGGAGACCACAAAACACCTCAAAAAAAAAAAAAAAAAAAAAAAAAAAAAAAGAAAGGGATCACCCCCAAAATTGGAAGAAAATCCTTCAAAATCATAGATCCACCCCAAAACCACCCTAAACCTACCTGATGATCTCCAAAACCCACAATTTACAATTTTCCAACATGATGACCATGGAAAACCCAACGGAGACCCCAAAAGAAGTCAAAAACACCCAAAACAAGAACGGGATAAACCCTAAAAAAGAAAGAGAATCCCAAAAGCCATAGATCCACACCAAAAGTCCCCCTAAACCTACCTGATGTTCTCCAAAACCCACAATTTACACTTTTTCACCAGGATGACCAACATGAACCAAACGAAAACCCAAAACGAGACACCAAAACACGTCAAAAACACCCCAAAAATAAAGGGATCACCCATAAACTGGAAGAAAATCCCCAAAAAGCACGGATCCAATCCCAAAACCACCCTAAACCTACCTGATGTTCTCCAAAACCCACAATTTACCATTTTCCACCACGATGACCAACGAGTACACAACAAAACCCAACGGAGACCCCCAAACACCTCAAAAATTTCCCAAAAAAGAACGGGACCACCCCAAGAAACAGAAGAAAACACCAAAAAACATGACTCTGCCCCAAAAGTCCCCCTAAACCTACCTGATGTTCTCCAAAAGACACAATTTACACTTTTTCACCATGATGACCAACAAGAACCCAACTAAAACCCAACGGAGACCCCAAAACACGTCATAAACACCCCAAAAAAGAACAGGATCACCCAAAAAAAACAGAAGAAAAGCCCAAATACCATGAATCCACCCCAAAATTCCCCTAAACCTACCTGAAGTTCTCCAAAACCCACAATTTACAATTTTCCACCACCATGACCACGGAAAACCCAAGGAATACCAACGGAGACCCCAAAACACGTCAAAAACACCCCAAAAAAGAACGGGATCACCCCCAAAAACGAAAGAAAATCCCCCAAAACCATAGATCCAATCCCAAAACCACCCTAAACCTACCTGATGTTCTCCAAAACCAAAAATTTACCCTTTTCCACCATGATGACCACAGAAAACGCAACGAAACCCAATGGAGACCCCAAAACACGTCAAAAACACCCCCAAAATGAATTGGATCACCCCCCCCACCCAAAAAAAAAAAATAAAAAAAAAAAAGAAGAAAACCCCATATATCATGAATCCACCCCAAAAGTCCCCCTAAAGACCTGATGTTCTCCAAAACCCACAATTTACACTTTTCCACCATGATGACCACGGAAAACCCAACGAAACCCAACGGAGAACCCAAAACACGTCAAAAACACCCCAAACAAGAACAGGATCACCCCCAAAACCAAAGAAAACCCCAAAAAGCACGGATCCAATCCCAAAACCACTCTAAACGTACCTGATGTTCTCCAAATCCAAATGTCCACTCCCAACCACCATAAAACCCAGTAGGAACTCAACGAAACCCAACGGAAACCCCAAAACACGTCAAAAACACCCCAAAACAGAACTTAATCAGAAGAAAAAACACCAAACACTATGAATTTCCCCGCAAAACCACCCTAAACTCACCTGATCTTCTTCAAAACCCACAAGCCACTCCCATTTCCCTTAAGGACCAATGAGAATCCAACTAAAACCCAACGGACACCCCAAAACAAGTCAAAAACACCCCAAACAAGAACAGGATAACCCCTAAAAAAGAAAGAAAACCCCAAAAAAACATAGATCCACCCCAAAACCACAGTAAACCTACCTGATGTTCTCCAAATCCCAAAGTCCACTCCCAACAAACTTAAAACACATTAGGAAATCAACAAAACGCAACGGAAACCCCAAAACACGTCAAAAACACCACAAAAAAAAAGCAGGATCACACCCAAAACCGAAAGAAAACCCTAAAAGCCGTTGATCCACCCCAAAAGTCCCCCTAAACCTACCTGATGTTCTCCAATACCCACACTTTACCCATTTTCACCATGATGAACAACAAGAACCCAACAAAAACCAACGGAGACCCAAAAACACGTCAAAAACACCCCAAAAAAGAACTGCATCAGAAGAAAAAACACCAAAAACTATGAAGTTCCCCGCAAAACCACCCTAAACTCACCTGATCTTCTTCAAAACCCACAAGCCACTCCCATTTACCTTAACGACCAACGAGAATCCAACTAAAACCCAACGGAGACCCCAAAACAAGTCAAAAACACCCTAAACAAGAACGGAATCACCCCCAAAACTGGAAGAAAATCCCCAAAAAACATAGATCCACTCCAAAAAGACACTAAACCTACCTGATGTTCTCCAAAACACGCAATTTACACTTTTCCAACATGATGAAAAACAAGAACCCAACAAAACCCAACGGAGACCCCAAAACATGTCAAAAACACCCCAAAAATGAATTGGATAACCCCCCCAAAAAAAAACAGAAGAAAATCCCAAATACCATGAATCCACCACAAAAGTCCCCCTAAACCTACCTGATGTTCTCCAAAACCCACAATTTACACTTTTCCACCACCATGACAACAGAAAACCCAACGAAACCCAACAGAGACCCCAAAACATGTCAAGAACACCCCAAAAAAGAACGGGATCACCCCCAAAACTGGAAGAAAATTCCCCCCCAAAAAATTTACAATTTTCACCATGATGACCAACATGAACCAAACGAAAACCCAAAAGGAGATACCAAAACACGTCAAAAACACCCCAAAAAAGAAAGGGATCACCCATAAACTGGAAGAAAATCCCCCAAAAGCACAGATCCAATCCCAAAACCAGCCTAAACCTACCTGATGTTCTCCAAAACCCACAAATTTACCCTTTTCCACCATGATGACCATGGAAAACCCAACGAAACCCAATGGAGACAAAAAACATGTCAAAAAAAAAAAAAAAAAAAAAAAAAAAAGAACAGGATCTCCCCAAAAAACAGAAGAAAAACACAAATGCCATAGATCCACCCCAAAAGTCCCCCTAAGCCTACCTGATGTTCTCCAAAACCCACAATTTACCCTTTTTCACAATGATGACCAACGAGAACCCAACAAAACCCAACGGACAACCCCAAAACACATCAAAAACACCCCAAAAAAGAACAGGATCACCCCAAAAAACAGAAGAAAACCCCAAATACCATGAATCCACCACAAAAGTCCCCCTAAACCTACCTGAAGTTCTCCAAAACCCACAATTTACCCTTTTCCACCAAGATGCCAACAGAAAACCCAACAAAACCCAACAGAGACATCAAAACATGTCAAAAACACCCCAAAAAAAGAACGGGATAACCCCCAAAACTGGAAGAAAATCCCCAAAAAGCATGGATCCAATCCCAAAACCACCCTAAACCTACCTGATCTTCTCCAAATCCCAAAGTCCACTCCCAACCACCATAAAACCCATTAGGAACACAACAAAACGCAACAGAAACCCCAAAACACCTCAAAATCACCCCAAAAGCAAACCGGATCAGAAGAAAATACGTGATTTAACCCCAAGAAAACCCTTAAACCTACCTGATCTTCTCCAAATCCCAAAATCCACTCCCACCCACCATAAAACCCAGTAGGAACTCAACAAAACGCAACGGAAACCCCAAAACACGTCAAAAACACCCCAAAAAAGAACTGGATCAGAAGAAAAAAAACCAAAACTATGCATTTCCCTCCCAAATCACCCTAAACTCACCTGATCTTCTTCAAAACCCACAATCCACTCCCATTTAGCTTAACGACCAACGAGAACCCAACAAAACCCAACGGAGACCCCAAAAACGTCAAAAACACCCCAAAAAAGAACTGGTTCAACCCCAACAACGAAAGAAAACCCCAAAAGCCATAGATCCACACCAAAAATCCCCCTAAACCAACCTGAAGTTCTCCAAAACCCACAATTTACACTTTTCCACATTGATGACCATGGAAAACCCAACGAAACCCAACGGAGACCACAAAACACCTCAAAAAAAAAAAAAAAAAAAAAAAAAAAAAAAAAGAAAGGGATCACCCCCAAAATTGGAAGAAAATCCTTCAAAATCATAGATCCACCCCAAAACCACCCTAAACCTACCTGATGATCTCCAAAACCCACAATTTACAATTTTCCAACATGATGACCATGGAAAACCCAACGGAGACCCCAAAAGAAGTCAAAAACACCCAAAACAAGAACGGGATAAACCCTAAAAAAGAAAGAGAATCCCAAAAGCCATAGATCCACACCAAAAGTCCCCCTAAACCTACCTGATGTTCTCCAAAACCCACAATTTACACTTTTTCACCAGGATGACCAACATGAACCAAACGAAAACCCAAAACGAGACACCAAAACACGTCAAAAACACCCCAAAAATAAAGGGATCACCCATAAACTGGAAGAAAATCCCCAAAAAGCACGGATCCAATCCCAAAACCACCCTAAACCTACCTGATGTTCTCCAAAACCCACAATTTACCATTTTCCACCACGATGACCAACGAGTACACAACAAAACCCAACGGAGACCCCCAAACACCTCAAAAATTTCCCAAAAAAGAACGGGACCACCCCAAGAAACAGAAGAAAACACCAAAAAACATGACTCTGCCCCAAAAGTCCCCCTAAACCTACCTGATGTTCTCCAAAAGACACAATTTACACTTTTTCACCATGATGACCAACAAGAACCCAACTAAAACCCAACGGAGACCCCAAAACACGTCATAAACACCCCAAAAAAGAACAGGATCACCCAAAAAAAACAGAAGAAAAGCCCAAATACCATGAATCCACCCCAAAATTCCCCTAAACCTACCTGAAGTTCTCCAAAACCCACAATTTACAATTTTCCACCACCATGACCACGGAAAACCCAAGGAATACCAACGGAGACCCCAAAACACGTCAAAAACACCCCAAAAAAGAACGGGATCACCCCCAAAAACGAAAGAAAATCCCCCAAAACCATAGATCCAATCCCAAAACCACCCTAAACCTACCTGATGTTCTCCAAAACCAAAAATTTACCCTTTTCCACCATGATGACCACAGAAAACGCAACGAAACCCAATGGAGACCCCAAAACACGTCAAAAACACCCCCAAAATGAATTGGATCACCCCCCCCACCCAAAAAAAAAAAATAAAAAAAAAAAAGAAGAAAACCCCATATATCATGAATCCACCCCAAAAGTCCCCCTAAAGACCTGATGTTCTCCAAAACCCACAATTTACACTTTTCCACCATGATGACCACGGAAAACCCAACGAAACCCAACGGAGAACCCAAAACACGTCAAAAACACCCCAAACAAGAACAGGATCACCCCCAAAACCAAAGAAAACCCCAAAAAGCACGGATCCAATCCCAAAACCACTCTAAACGTACCTGATGTTCTCCAAATCCAAATGTCCACTCCCAACCACCATAAAACCCAGTAGGAACTCAACGAAACCCAACGGAAACCCCAAAACACGTCAAAAACACCCCAAAACAGAACTTAATCAGAAGAAAAAACACCAAACACTATGAATTTCCCCGCAAAACCACCCTAAACTCACCTGATCTTCTTCAAAACCCACAAGCCACTCCCATTTCCCTTAAGGACCAATGAGAATCCAACTAAAACCCAACGGACACCCCAAAACAAGTCAAAAACACCCCAAACAAGAACAGGATAACCCCTAAAAAAGAAAGAAAACCCCAAAAAAACATAGATCCACCCCAAAACCACAGTAAACCTACCTGATGTTCTCCAAATCCCAAAGTCCACTCCCAACAAACTTAAAACACATTAGGAAATCAACAAAACGCAACGGAAACCCCAAAACACGTCAAAAACACCACAAAAAAAAGCAGGATCACACCCAAAACCGAAAGAAAACCCAAAAGCCGTTGATCCACCCCAAAAGTCCCCCTAAACCTACCTGATGTTCTCCAATACCCACACTTTACCCATTTTCACCATGATGAACAACAAGAACCCAACAAAAACCAACGGAGACCCAAAAACACGTCAAACACACCCCAAAAAAGAACTGCATCAGAAGAAAAAACACCAAAAACTATGAAGTTCCCCGCAAAACCACCCTAAACTCACCTGATCTTCTTCAAAACCCACAAGCCACTCCCATTTCCCTTAAGGACCAATGAGAATCCAACTAAAACCCAACGGAGACCCCAAAACATGTCAAAAACACCCCAAAAATGAATTGGATAACCCCCCCAAAAAAAACAGAAGAAAATCCCAAATACCATGAATCCACCCCAAAAGTCCCCCTAAACCTACCTGATGTTCTCCAAAACCCACAATTTACACTTCTCCACCATGATGACCACGGAAAACCCAACGAAACCCAACGGTTTTAAGAAAATTAAGCAAGGGAATTTTCATAGTGTCTAGGCAAGCATTATGCAGCTCCTTACTTCAGCAGGGAGCTTTCGCAACTCCCGCTCCTCAAACAGAACTCCTTGTTTTTATAATACAAAAGACAATGAACAAACATTTATGGTGTATTACCCTAAGTTTTTGGGTTAGGGTTTTTTGCGTCTTAATGTTTTGGGGTTAGGGTTTGGAGCGCCCTAAGTTTTTGGGCTAGGGCTTTGAGCATTCCTAACGTTTTGGGTTGGGTTTGGGTTTTGAGCATCCTAAGATTTTGGGTTGGGGGTTTTAGGCATAGGTCTTCAGGGGTTTAGTGTGGTAAATAGTTTGGGTTAGGTCTGTAGGGGTTTCGAGGTTTTTTGGATGTTAGGGCTTGAGGCTTTTTTTGTAAGGGCGGTGAGGGTTCCAGTGAGTGCTGGTAAATGCAGTTCTCAAGCACTCGGCCTGTGATTGGCCATGCTGGCTGTGCGGGGAATGCTGGTAGGTGTAGTTTTCCGGCACTGGGGGCCATGTTGTGTGCCCAGAGCATGCCGGGAGATGTAGTTCTCGGGACTCCGGACTTCCGGGAGGCCATGTTGCGTACCCAGAGTATGCCGGGAAATGTAGTTTTCGGATTCGGGACTTCCGGGAGGCCATGTTGAATGCCCAGAGCATACCGGGAGATGTAGTTCTCGGGAACTAGGGTTAGGGTTAGGGGCTAGGGCTGGGGCTAGAGTTAGGGTTTCGGGTGAGGGTTGGGGTTGGGGGTTATTGTTAGGCTTAGAGGGTTAGGGTTAGGCTTAGAGGGTTATGGTTAGGGATAGGTTAGGGGTAGGTTTAGAGGGTTAGGGTAAGGGTTAGGGTAAGGCTGAGGGTGAGGATAAGGTTTAGGGAAAGGGTTAGGTTTAGGGTAAGGATTAGGGTAAGGGTAAAGATTAGGGTTAGGTTTAGGTAAGCTAAGGGTAAGCTAATGGTTAGGATAAGGGTAAGGGTTAGGGTAAAGGTTTTCATTTGTTAAAGCTGAAACGCAGTATGCAATCTGGGACGTCACAGCCAGAGCTGCCTATGGCAAGGTGAGAGAGGAAAAGACGGAGCAGATGTTCTACTCCTAGTTTTTTCTTTATACGTAAATAAAAGTTTGAGCTAATTCCATTTGGAAGAGTTCCAATTACTTGCTTGGTCATAATGTCTTTTAATATTGAAAGCTGCAGCAAAAGCATGGGGATTTTTGCTTCTAGAAACACCCTAGTTCTCTTGTCTGCACTATGCATGCTTTTGAGCTAAAACTGATTAAAAAATAAAAAGAAAAATCACACACACACACACAGAAAAAAAAAAACAAAAAAAAAAAACACCACAGCTGCTGCTGCTGCTCTCTTCCTACTTCCTTGTGCTTTGCCCCTTCCCTTCCCAGGTGATTGGATTTGGGTGCTAGTCGGGGCCAAATGGTATGTGAGTCCCAGGCATCCCCTCAGAGAGCTCATTCTGCTTGGGCTGCTCTTTGGGGTGTTTGTCTTTCCTTCGGTCAGTTGCAGGCTTCTTCAGTTGGATGAGAGTTTATGGACTGATGCGTTTCCAAGTAGCGAGGGGTATGCACATCTTTTTGAGGTAACAGCTAGTAGGATCTGTTAGAATAATGTAGTACTTGGTGCCTTTATTGCATGCAGTTCTTTATCAGGTGAGTAACTGTTGCGAGTAACTGAAGTCAATGTTACTTGGTGTGTTTGCTATGCAGTGCCTGTGCGGACTACTGCACGAGACACAGCTTTCTGACATCTGGCCCAGCAACTACTAAATAAGGGGAGGGGAGAAGCTGAAGAACGACCAAAGGACAAAGCCTGGGAGGAAGACTACGAGCCTTCAGTACGAGCGGCTCCCAGAGGGACCACCGGAGACTGATAACGCCTGCACCAGTGGGAGGGTTCGGATTCTGGGAACTAATTAGAATAACCCTGCCTTTTGTAGAAGTAGTAATGAATATGTATTAGCCTAGCAGCATAAAAACCAGCCGCCTGATGTAACTTGTGTGCGTCTTGGTGGAGCAGAGACTCCTGGCGCACCCAGCGCTGTTTGCTTACCTCTATTCCTTTAATAAATCATAAACATTAATTGTAAGCCTATTTGGGACTCGTTCATTTATTACAAGTGGGACCTCCCGATGGGTGGAAGCTGTCGGGATAGCTCGGGATGCTGAGGCGTGATGCTGCAAGGAGGTTGGTGGTCGGTGGCGTCCTGGGGCAGGCCGAATTGGGAGGGGGCGAGGCGGCGGGTGGTCGGTGGCTTCTGTGGAAAAGGCGCTTGTATGGGGGGCTGCGCATTCAGAGGAACCTTGACAGGCTGCAGGCAGGAACCTTTTGAAGTTCAGGAGAGGGAAATGCCAAGCCCTACCCCTAGGGAGAAACACCTCTGTTTACCAGCACGGGCTAGCTCGATACTGAATAAGCATTTCTGCATGGAACGGGTGCTTTGCTATTAGAACAGGCTGCCCGGGGAAGTGGTAAGAGACCCTTAAAAGTATTGAAGAGACATGTGGACATAGCCCGGGAGTCCGGCCTCCGGCAGGGCGGGAGCTGGCTCTTCCGAGCCCCTGTGCTCCGGTCTTGTGCGACGCGTTTGCAGGCAGCACCGGGTGCCGGGTCCGACATCGGACGGTTCGGGGACGGCGATTCCGGGGCCGTCGGCTAGCGGGGGCCGGCTATGTCGTGTCCCGGGGATCCGACTTCAGGGGGCGTGGGGGCCGGCCGTGCAGTGAAGCGGGGGGCTGGCGTCCGCCGGCTTCCCAGAGAGCGGGCTTTCGGTCCCGTGCGGTACGGTGGCCGGCCGTCCCGAAACGCTGGGCACCGGTCTTGTGGTAGACTCAGCGGGCTCCGGGGCCGAACTCGGCTTCTCGGGGCCGGCGGTCGCGGTGTCCAGGTGTCCCGCCTCGGGCGGCGCGGGGCCGGCTGTCCCTAGCAGCTGGGTTCCCAAGAGCTTCTGGGCTCCCAAGCGTCGCCCAAGACCGGATCCCAGAGAATCGGGACTGCCGGCCACACCGCTGCGACTAGCACAAGCGTCTCCCGACAACGGAGCCCAGGAGCTTGCGAGGGTCAGATTCCGCGCCCCGGGATAGAGAAACGGGGAGCGCGGGTCGGCCGGCCGCAGCTTCGCACGGGCCCGAACCCCCTGTCTCCGGCACGGCCAGACCCCGAGCCGGCAGACAGCAGCCTCCCGCTTCACGGCACAGTCGGCCCCCAACCCGCCCGAGTTCTGATCGCCGGGACACGGGACAGCCGGCCGCGCCGCCCGAGGCCGGACACCTGGAGCCCGGGACCGCCGTCCCTGACAAAGCCAAAGTCGGACCCGGACCCCGCTGCGGCTAGCACACGCGTCGCCCAGGACCGCAGCCTAGGACCTCGGGACGGTCGCATCCCGCGCCTCCGGCAGGAGCTACCCGGGAGGGCAGGACGGCCTGCCGCAGCTCCGCAAGACACCGAACCTGCTGGATTCCGGGACGGCCAGAGCCCGAGCCGGTGGGCAGCAGCCTCCCGCTTCACGGCTCGGCAGGCACCCACGTCGCCCGACTTCGGACCCACGGGACAGCCGGCACCCGCGCCGCCGGAGGCCGGACACACGGGCCTCGGCATCGCCGTCCCCGAACCGCACGAAGTCACACACGGTCTCCGGTGCGTCCAGCACACGCATCGCAAAGACCGGAGCCCAGATTATAGGATCAGCCAGCCCCGCGCCGCCCGAGGTCGGAACGGGAACCCGGTGCGCTTGGCACATGCGTCGCCCAAGAACGGCACCCAGGGCTGCGGGATGGTCGTGCGTCACGCAGCCCGAGTTCGGACCCCCGGAACACGGGAAAACTGGCACCCGCGCCACCGGAGGACAGAATCCCGTGCCCCGGGGGATCACCGTCCTCAAAGCGCCCGAAGTCGGCTCCGGACCTCGCTGCATCTGGCACATGCCTCGCACAAGACCGGAGCACAGGTTCTAGGGACAGACAGCTCCAGAGCCGTCCGAGATCGTACCGGGAACCCGGTGCGGTTGACACATGCGTCGCCAAAGACCGGAGCCCTGGGAAGCGTGATGGCCGGACCCCACGCAGCCCGAGTTCGGACCCACGGGACACGGGACAGCCGGCACCCGTGCCTGGCTCTTGGGGACTTGGAAAGAGTCCTGATGCTGTGCCAGCACTATGCAGCAATAGGCACAACACTGGAGTGATTTCAGTGTTGTTCCAGCTACGAGTGCAGAGTACAGCACTGTGCGGGCTGCTGCAGGGAAACGGTGACTCCAGCTCAGACAGACGCAACACAACTTCCACCCCTTATTCCATAACATTTGTGTCACAATCAGGTACAGTTTAGTATATAGATGGTCTCATCACCATAGTTTTCTGTCCATTGAAGCATTTTTATGTCTGTACTTCTCTTTATTCTATAGGTCTTTTCCCAAAATGCTCATAAATAACTGTTGATGGTTTCACCATCATCTGTCAAAGTGGTCACTCAGGGCAGGCGAAGTTGGTTTTCTTGACACCAGCACCAGCTTAGCTCACATCACTGTTGCACTTGCCTGGTTCCTTGCAAAGTTGACCTTTCATTGGTTCTGCAGTGTCCTCCTACAACACATAACTTGGATGACAGATTAATTTTCTCCCAGTGTTAAATCTCCTTGAGGCACACACTTGATATCCCCATCTTTCTGCATCACCCACCAGGTATACCCTGGACCTTGGGCAAAGACAATCCCACGAGTGGGTTTGCCTTTTCCCATGGCAGGGGCAACCCACACCGCCTTCCCCATCCACTTCCCCACATGCACTACAGTGACTTTAGCTTCTCCCACAGTGTGTAGGGGTTTTGTTTCAGCAGGACCAGCACGGCTTTCAGACCCCCTGTTGTTAACTAACCAAGTGGCCTCTGGTAGGTTTATATCCTAATGTTTCCATGTCGCAGCAGGCAATGCTCGCAGCATAGTTTTTAACAGTCCATTGTACCTCTCAATCTTCCCAGAGGCTTGTGGGTGATAAGGGATGTGATACATCCATTCAATGCCATGTCTCTTGGCCCAGGAAGTGATCAAATTGTTTCGGAAGTGACTCCCATTGTCGGACTCAATTCTTTCTAGTGGACCATGTCGCCACAGCACTTGTCTTTCCAGGCCCAAGATAGTGTTTCGGGCCGTGGCATGGTTTACAGGGTATGTTTCCAGCCACCCAGTAGTTCCTTCTTCCATGGTGAGTATGTACTGTTTGCCTTGGCGGGTTTGTGGAAGTGGTCCGATGTAGTCAATCTGCCGGACCTCACCAGATCGAAATCCAAGCCATCTGCCCCTGTTCCAGGAAGGCTTTACCCTCATGGCTCGTTTGATTGCAGCACAGGTCTCACACTGATGGGTAACCTGTGTGATGGCCTCAATGGTCAATTCCTCTTTCGAGTCACTCAATATAGAGGACTCACAAGCTGACTATAGCCTGGCACATGCATTCTCCAAAATCCCACAAGACCTAGGAACGCTTCTGTTTCTTTTTTGCTGGTTGGCGGAGACAGAACAGTTATTTTGTTGATCACATCCGTCGGAATGTGGCGACATCCATCCTGCCATTTTACCCCCAACAACTGGATTTCCTGTGCAGGTCCCTTGACCTTATTCTGTTTAATGGCAAATCCAGCTTTCAGGAGAATTGGAATTATTTTCTTCCCTTTCCCAAAAACTTCTTCTGCTGTGTTACCCCATACGATGATATCATCGATATACTGCAGGTGTTCAGGAGCGTTCCCCTGTTCCAGTGTCGTCTGGATCAGTCCATGGCAGATGGCAGGGCTGTGTTTCCACCCCTGGGGCAGTCGATTCCAAGTATACTGAATGCCCCTCCAAGTGAAAGCGAATTGTGGCCTGCATGCTGCTGCTAGACGGATAGAGAAAAATGCATTAGCAGTATCGATAGTAGCATTCCACTTGGCTGCCTTTGACTCTAGTTCGTACTGGAGTTCTAGCATGTCTGGCACTGCTGAACTTAGTGGTGGTGTGACTTCATTCAGGCCCCGATAGTCCACTGTTAGCCTCCACTCGCCATTGGACTTTCGCACTGGCCATATAGGACTGTTAAAAGGTGAATGAGTCTTGCTGATCACTCCTTGGCTCTCCAGATGGTGAACTAACTCATGGAGAGGAATCAGGGAGTCTCGGTTGGTGCGCTATTGCCGCCGGTGCACAGTTGTAGTCGCAATTGGCACTTGCTGTTCTTCAATCCTCAGCAATCCTACAGCAGAAGGGTCTTGTGAGAGACCAGGCAGGGTAGACAGCTGCTTAATCTTCTCTGTGCTCAAGGCAGCTATGCCAAAAGCCCACCGGTACCCTATTGGATCCTTGATGTACCCTTTCCTGAGGTAGTCTATGCCGACGATGCACGGAGCCTCTGGGCCAGTCACGATGGGGTGCTTTTGCCACTCATTCCCAGTTAGACTCACTTCAGCTTCCAATATGGTTAGCTCTTGGGATCCCCCCGTCACTCCGGAGATAGAGATGGGTTCTGCCCCTTGGTGGCCTGACGGCATTAGGGTACACTGTGCGCCTGTGTCCACTAAAGCTTTCTATTTTTGCGGTTCCGGTGTGCCAGGCCATCGAATCCACACAGTCCAGTAAATCCGGTTGTCCCTCTCCTCTACCTGGCTAGAGGCAGGGCCCCACTAGTCCTGGTCAGAGTATCTATCAATTATTTCTTCCAAACGTGAAGGAGAAGTCTCTTCATCAGGGTCAGGAGTATTACTGTTCCTTCTACTCCCTCTGGGGGACTGTTCAACAGAAACTGGGGCAGCAATCCTCCTAGGGGCCCTCTTTGTTGCTGCTGTATCTTTCCGTAGCTCACGTAGCCGAGCAGCTAGGGCCGAGGTCGGTTCACCGTCCCACTTCCTCCTATCTTCCCCGTGGTCACGTAAATAAAACCACAAGGTACCTCGCGGTGTGCGTCCCGGATTCTCCCTTGTTTGAGCCGGGGACTGCTGGTGCTTGAAGGCCGAAAGATTTTTCCGTCTAGGTGAGGACGAAGCTATGTGTTCATCTAACCGTTGGGACAGTCTCTCCACAGCTGAAATGCAGTCCCGTACTGGGGCAGAGAGATTTTCTTCATATTTATGAAGGTGATTGGACACGTTGTCCACAGTTGGCCCCATCCCGTCGTCCCAACCCATGACTGCCAGTGTGCTGGCATGTTTTGAGGGTGCAGCCCGTACAAACTTCCGCCACTTGGACGCTGTGCATTGGACTTCATCGGGGTCTTTAGGTGCCTGGGCGTTGTTTAAATCACTATAAAGCATCTCCAGCACAGGTAATTCCCGCAGCTGCTGGAATCTTATCCATAGCCACAGTGGTCCCTTATCCATAGTGGTCCATTTGTTTACTTGGGAGACAATATCCTCTTTGTGGGGATACCTTTCTTTCACAGCTGTTAGGATTCGCCTCCACAGGCTGATAACTTGTGCCTCTCTTCCAATTACTCTGTCAATGAGCCTTTCTCTAGAAAGGGATCCCAGCTGCTTGGCTTCGTTGCCTTCTAGCTGTTGGGTATTGGCCCCACTATCCCAGCGTCGAAGCAGCCAAGTGAGGATGTGCTCACCTGGACGGCGACTGAAGGCTTTTCGTATTTCTCGCAGCTCACTCAAGGATAGAGACCGAGTAGTTTCTGATTCATCTATGATTTCAGTCTCCGTGATGTTGCCGTGATAACGCTGCTTTAGAGCCGCTTGCCTTTTCCTCTTCTCCCTCATCCATAGGAGGCGCTCCTTCCCTTACTAAACGACCTGATCTCCGTTTCCACTGTTTTGTCTTTACTACGGGGGCGACTGATACCAAAGATGGTCGGTCCTCTGGGGTGGTCACAGTGTGTGCTGTCTCATCATCAAATTCAAGAACCTCCCTATCCCCTTGAGGGTGCTGGGCAATGTTAATTGACATCTGATAGGCGTAAGCCAGACCCCAGCAGAGTGCAGCCAGCTGGTGGAGTTCTCTAGTATTGCCAAGGTCAGGGCATACATCTTTCAAACATTCTACCAGCTTTCTTGGATTTTGTACTTGTCCAGGGGTGAAATTTAGAACCATTGGAGGAGAAAACCGTGATAGGTACCTGCCCAAATCCCCCCACACACCTTGCCACCCACAACTTCGTCTGGGGACAGGTCCTTGGATAATATTCTTGATAAACTGCTTTGCCTTGGGGAAGAAGACAAACACTACACCTAGTAAGAGGAGGATAATATCTCACCAGGGGTATCCAAGATACTGAAAGGCTGCTGTAATTAGCCCACAGGGAGAAAAGTAGAAGACACCACACCCGATATTATTCACTGATTGACTGCTGGGGGCAAAAAAGAAGGCACTGTAATTCTTAATATTGTCAATAATATAATCTCCAGGAGACCAGGAGGATAACAATGCCGGGCTTGAATACCAAACCAAACTGAAGGCCAGTATGTTACAGCACAACATGTTAAAAAAACAAGCACAGACTTCAACGTTTTCTCCGATCGGATGTAAAGGAAAAAAGAAAACAGAGAGTGGGCTACATACAACATATCCACACAGAAAAGTATTACCAGAAAACCGAGCATTATGACAACCAATATGTTAGTTGTAAATACTTCAATCAATACTACTGTTATCTCAACCCTCGAGCCCCACGTTGGGCGCCAAAAAGGACAGTGGTGGTTTTACTCAGGTGGACAGCCGAGCTCCACCACAACCGCTCCCTCACTCCCCCTCTCCTCAAAGAGGGAGGGGGAGAAAATACAACACAATCCCGGGGCACGGGATTCTGTCCTCCGGTGGCGCGGGTGCCAGTTGTCCTGTGTTCCGGGGGTCCGAACTCGGGCTGCGTGACGCACGACCATCCCGCAGCCCTGGGTGCCGTTCTTGGGCGACGCATGTGCCAAGCGCACCGGGTTCCCGTTCCGACCTCGGGCGGCGCGGGGCTGGCTGATCCTATAATCTGGGCTCCGGTCTTTGCGATGCGTGTGCTGGACGCACCGGAGACCGTGTGTGACTTCGTGCGGTTCGGGGACGGCGATGCCGAGGCCCGTGTGTCCGGCCTCCGGCGGCGCGGGTGCCGGCTGTCCCGTGGGTCCAAAGTCGGGCGACGTGGGTGCCTGCCGAGCCGTGAAGCGGGAGGCTGCTGCCCACCGGCTCGGGCTCTGGCCGTCCCGGAATCCAGCAGGTTCGGTCTCTTGCGGAGCTGCGGCAGGCCGTCCTGCCCTCCCGGGTAGCTCCTGCTTACAATTAATGTTTATGATTTATTAAAGGAATAGAGGTAAGCAAGCAGCGCTGGGTGCGCCAGGAGTCTCTGCTCCACCAAGACGCACACAAGTTACATCAGGCGGCTGGTTTTTATGCTGCTAGGCTAATACATATTCATTACTACTTCTACAAAAGGCAGGGTTATTCTAATTAGTTCCCAGAATCCAAACCCTCCCACTGGTGCAGGCGTTATCAGTCTCCGGTGGTCCCGCTGGGAGCCGCTCGTACTGAAGGCTCGTAGTCTTCCTCCCAGGCTTTGTCCTTTGGTCGTTCTTCAGCTTCTCCCCTCCCCTTATTTAGTAGTTGCTGGGCCAGATGTCAGAAAGCTGTGTCTCGTGCAGTAGTCCGCACAGGCACTGCATAGCAAACACACCAAGTAACATTGACTTCAGTTACTCGCAACAGTTACTCACCTGATAAAGAACTGCATGTAATAAAGGCACCAAGTACTACATTATTCTAACAGATCCTACTAGCTGTTACCTCAAAAAGATGTGCGTACCCCTCGCTACTTGGAAACGCATCAGTCCATAAACTCTCATCCACCTGAAGAAGCCTGCAACTGACCGAAGGAAAAACAAACACCCCAAAGAGCAGCCCAAGCAGAATGAGCTCTCTGAGGGGATGCCTGGGACTCACATACCATTTGGCCCCGACTACCACCCAAAACCAATCACCTGGGAAGGGAAGGGGCAAAGCACAAGGAAGTAGGAAGAGAGCAGCAGCAGCAGCTGTGGTGTTTTTTTTTTTTTTTTTTTCTGTGTGTGTGTGTGATTTTTCTTTTTATTTTTTAATCAGTTTTAGCTCAAAAGCATGCATAGTGCAGACAAGAGAACTAGGGTGTTTCTAGAAGCAAAAATCCCCATGCTTTTGCTGCAGCTTTCAATATTAAAAGACATTATGAGCAAGCAAGTAATTGGAACTCTTCCAAATGGAATTAGCTCAAACTTTTATTTACGTATAAAGAAAAAACTAGGAGTAGAACATCTGCTCCGTCTTTTCCTCTCTCACCTTGCCATAGGCAGCTCTGGCTGTGACGTCCCAGATTGCATACTGCGTTTCAGCTTTAACAAATGAAAACCTTTACCCTAACCCTTACCCTTATCCTAATCATTAGCTTACCCTTATTCTTACCCTAAACCTAACCCTAATCCTTACCCTTACCCTAATCCTTACCCTAAACCTAACCCTTTCCCTAAACCTTATCCTCACCCTCAGCCTTACCCTTAGCCTTACCCTAACACTTACCTTTGCCCTAACCCTTACCCGTACCCTAATCTGAACCCGAACCCTAACCCTAATACCCTCACCCTAACCCTTACCCTAAGCCTAACCACAGTCCCAACCCCTAACCCCTAACCCTTACCCTAACCCTCTAAACCTACCCCTAACCTATCCCTAACCATAACCCTCTAAGCCTAACCCTAAACCACTAACCCTAACAATAACCCCCAACCCCAACCCTCACCCGAAACCCTAACTCTAGCCCCAGCCCTAGCCCCTAACCCTAGTTCCCGAGAACTACATCTCCCGGTATGCTCTGGGCATTCAACATGGCCTCCCGGAAGTCCTGAATCCGAAAACTACATTTCCCGGCATACTGTGGGTACGCAACATGGCCTCCCGGAAGTCCGGAGTCCCGAGAACTACATCTCCCGGCATGCTCTGGGCACACAACATGGCCTCCCAGTGCCGGAAAACTACACCTACCAGCATTCCCCGCACAGCCAGCATGGCCAATCACAGGCCGAGTGCTCGAGAACTGCATTTACCAGCACTCACTGGAACCCTCACCGCCCTTACAAAAAAAGCCTCAAGCCCGAACATCCAAAAAAACCTCGAAACCCCTACAGACCTAACCCAAACTATTTACCACACTAAACCCCTGAAGACCTATGCCTAAAACCCCCAACCCAAAATCTTAGGATGCTCAAAACCCAAACCCAACCCAAAACGTTAGGAATGCTCAAAGCCCTAGCCCAAAAACTTAGGGCGCTCCAAACCCTAACCCCAAAACATTAAGACGCAAAAAACCCTAACCCAAAAACTTAGGGTAATACACCATAAATGTTTGTTCATTGTCTTTTGTATTATAAAAACAAGGAGTTCTGTTTGAGGAGCGGGAGTTGCGAAAGCTCCCTGCTGAAGTAAGGAGCTGCATAATGCTTGCCTAGACACTATGAAAATTCTTTTGCATAATTTTCTTAAAACCGTTGGGTTTCGTTGGGTTTTCCGTGGTCATCATGGTGGAAAAGTGTAAATTGTGGGTTTTGGAGAACATCAGGTAGGTTTATGAGGACTTTTGGGGCACATTCAAGGTTTTTAGGGTTTTCTTCTGTTTTTTTCTAGTGATCCAGTTGTTTTTCGGCGTGTTTTTGACGTGTTTTGGGTTCTCGTTGGGTTTCATTGGGTTTTCCGTGGTCATCATGGTGGAAAAGGGTAAATTTGTGGCTTTTGGAGAATATCAGGTAGGTTTAGGGGGACTTTTAAGGTGGATTCATGGTATTTGGGGTTTTCTTCTGTTTTTTTGGGGGGGGTGATCGAATTTATTTTTGGGGTGTTTTTGACATGTTTTGGGGTCTCCGTTGGGTTTTGTTGGGTTCTTGTTGGTCATCATGTTGGAAAAGTGTCAATTGCGGGTTTTGGAGAACATCAGGTAGGTTTAGTGTCGTTTTGGGGTGGATCTATGTTTTTGGGGGATTTTCTTCCAGTTTAGGGGGTGATTCCGTTCTTGTTTGGGGTGTTTTTGACTTGTTTTGGGGTCTCCGTTGGGTTTTAGTTGGATTCTCGTTGGTCCTTAAGGGAAATGGGAGTGGATTGTGGGTTTTGAAGAAGATCAGGTGAGTTTAGGGTGGTTTTGCAGGGAAATTGATAGTTTTTGGTGTTTTTTCTTCTGATCCAGTTCTTTTTTGGGGTGTTTTGGACGTGTTTTGGGGTTTCCGTTGCGTTTTGTTGAGTTCCTAATGGGTTTTATGGTGGCTGGGAGTGGATTTTGGGATTTGGAGAAGATCAGGTAGGTTTAAGGGTTTTCTTGGGGTTAAATCACGTATTTTCTTCTGATCCGGTTTGCTTTTGGGGTGTTTTTGAGGTGTTTTGGGGTTCCTGTTGCGTTTTGTTGAGTTCCTAATGGGTTTTATGGTGGCTGGGAGTGGACTTTGGGATTTGGAGAAGATCAGGTAGGTTTAGGGTGGTTTTGGGATTGGATCCATGCTTTTTGGGGATTTTCTTCCAGTTTTGGGGGTTATCCCGTTCTTTTTTGGGGTGTTTTTGACATGTTTTGATGTCTCTGTTGGGTTTTGTTGGGTTTTCTGTTGGCATCTTGGTTGAAAAAGGGTAAATTGTGGGTGTTGGAGAACTTCAGGTAGGTTTAGGGGGACTTTTGGGGTGGATTCATGGTATTTGGGGTTTTCTTCTGTTTTTTGGGGTGATCCTGTTCTTTTTTGGGGTGTTTTTGACGTGTTTTGGGGTTGTCCGTTGGGTTTTGTTGGGTTCTCGTTGGTCATCATTGTGAAAAAGGGTAAATTGTGGGTTTTGGAGAACATCAGGTAGGCTTAGGGGGACTTTTGGGGTGGATCTATGGCATTTGTGTTTTTCTTCTGTTTTTTGGGGAGATCCTGTTCTTTTTTTTTTTTTTTTTTTTTTTTTTGACATGTTTTTTGTCTCCATTGGGTTTCGTTGGGTTTTCCATGGTCATCATGGTGGAAAAGGGTAAATTTGTGGGTTTTGGAGAACATCAGGTAGGTTTAGGCTGGTTTTGGGATTGGATCTGTGCTTTTTGGGGATTTTCTTCCAGTTTATGGGAGATCCCTTTCTTTTTTGGGGTGTTTTTGACGTGTTTTGGTGTCTCCTTTTGGGTTTTCGTTTGGTTCATGTTGGTCATCCTGGTAAAAATTGTAAATTTTTGGGGGGGGAATTTTCTTCCAGTTTTGGGGGTGATCCCGTTCTTGTTTGGGGTGTTTTTGACTTGTTTTGGGGTCTCCGTTGGGTTTTAGTTGGATTCTCGTTGGTCCTTAAGGGAAATGGGAGTGGATTGTGGGTTTTGAAGAAGATCAGGTGAGTTTAGGGTGGTTTTGCGGGGAAATTGATAGTTTTTGGTGTTTTTTCTTCTGATCCAGTTCTTTTTTGGGGTGTTTTGGACGTGTTTTGGGGTTTCCGTTGCGTTTTGTTGAGTTCCTAATGGGTTTTATGGTGGGTGGGAGTGGATTTTGGGATTTGGAGAAGATCAGGTAGGTTTAAGGGTTTTCTTGGGGTTAAATCACGTATTTTCTTCTGATCCGGTTTGCTTTTGGGCTGTTTTTGAGGTGTTTTGGGGTTCCTGTTGCGTTTTGTTGAGTTCCTAATGGGTTTTATGGTGGCTGGGAGTGGACTTTGGGATTTGGAGAAGATCAGGTAGGTTTAGGATGGTTTTGGGATTGGATCCATGCTTTTTGGGGATTTTCTTCCAGTTTTGGGGGTTATCCCGTTCTTTTTTGGGGTGTTTTTGACATGTTTTGATGTCTCTGTTGGGTTTTGTTGGGTTTTCTGTTGGCATCTTGGTTGAAAAAGGGTAAATTGTGGGTGTTGGAGAACTTCAGGTAGGTTTAGGGGGACTTTTGGGGTGGATTCATGGTATTTGGGGTTTTCTTCTGTTTTTTGGGGTGATCCTGTTCTTTTTTGGGGTGTTTTTGACGTGTTTTGGGGTTGTCCGTTGGGTTTTGTTGGGTTCTCGTTGGTCATCATTGTGAAAAAGTGTAAATTGTGGGTTTTGGAGAACATCAGGTAGGCTTAGGGGGACTTTTGGGGTGGATCTATGGCATTTGTGTTTTTCTTCTGTTTTTTGGGGAGATCCTGTTCTTTTTTTTTTTTTTTTTTTTTTTTTGACATGTTTTTTGTCTCCATTGGGTTTCGTTGGGTTTTCCATGGTCATCATGGTGGAAAAGGGTAAATTTGTGGGTTTTGGAGAACATCAGGTAGGTTTAGGCTGGTTTTGGGATTGGATCTGTGCTTTTTGGGGATTTTCTTCCAGTTTATGGGAGATCCCTTTCTTTTTTGGGGTGTTTTTGACGTGTTTTGGTGTCTCCTTTTGGGTTTTCGTTTGGTTCATGTTGGTCATCCTGGTGAAAATTGTAAATTTTTGGGGGGGGAATTTTCTTCCAGTTTTGGGGGTGATCCCGTTCTTTTTTGGGGTGTTTTTGACATGTTTTGGGGTCTCCGTTGGGTTTTGTTGGGTTCTTGTTTTTCATCCTGTTGGAAAAGTTTAACTTGCGTGTTTTGGAGAACATCAGGTAGGTTTAGTGTCGTTTTGGGGTGGATCTATGTTTTTTGGGGATTTTCTTCCAGTTTTGGGGGTGATTCCGTTCTTGTTTGGGGTGTTTTTGACTTGTTTTGGGGTCTCCGTTGGGTTTTAGTTGGATTCTCGTTGGTCCTTAAGGGAAATGGGAGTGGATTGTGGGTTTTGAAGAAGATCAGGTGAGTTTAGGGTGGTTTTGCGGGGAAATTGATAGTTTTTGGTGTTTTTTCTTCTGATCCAGTTCTTTTTTGGGGTGTTTTGGACGTGTTTTGGGGTTTCCGTTGCGTTTTGTTGAGTTCCTAATGGGTTTTATGGTGGCTGGGAGTGGACTTTGGGATTTGGAGAAGATCAGGTAGGTTTAGGGTGGTTTTGGGATTGGATCCATGCTTTTTGGGGATTTTCTTCCAGTTTTGGGGGTTATCCCGTTCTTTTTTGTGGTGTTTTTGACATGTTTTGATGTCTCTGTTGGGTTTTGTTGGGTTTTCTGTTGGCATCTTGGTTGAAAAAGGGTAAATTGTGGGTGTTGGAGAACTTCAGGTAGGTTTAGGGGGACTTTTGGGGTGGATTCATGGTATTTGGGGTTTTCTTCTGTTTTTTGGGGTGATCCTGTTCTTTTTTGGGGTGTTTTTGACGTGTTTTGGGGTTGTCCGTTGGGTTTTGTTGGGTTCTCGTTGGTCATCATTGTGAAAAAGGGTAAATTGTGGGTTTTGGAGAACATCAGGTAGGCTTAGGGGGACTTTTGGGGTGGATCTATGGCATTTGTGTTTTTCTTCTGTTTTTTGGGGAGATCCTGTTCTTTTTTTTTTTTTTTTTTTTTTTTTTTTTTTTTTTGACATGTTTTTTGTCTCCATTGGGTTTCGTTGGGTTTTCCATGGTCATCATGGTGGAAAAGGGTAAATTTGTGGGTTTTGGAGAACATCAGGTAGGTTTAGGCTGGTTTTGGGATTGGATCTGTGCTTTTTGGGGATTTTCTTCCAGTTTATGGGAGATCCCTTTCTTTTTTGGGGTGTTTTTGACGTGTTTTGGTGTCTCCTTTTGGGTTTTCGTTTGGTTCATGTTGGTCATCCTGGTGAAAATTGTAAATTTTTGGGGGGGGAATTTTCTTCCAGTTTTGGGGGTGATCCCGTTCTTTTTTGGGGTGTTTTTGACATGTTTTGGGGTCTCCGTTGGGTTTTGTTGGGTTCTTGTTTTTCATCCTGTTGGAAAAGTTTAACTTGCGTGTTTTGGAGAACATCAGGTAGGTTTAGTGTCGTTTTGGGGTGGATCTATGTTTTTGGGGGATTTTCTTCCAGTTTAGGGGGTGATTCCGTTCTTGTTTGGGGTGTTTTTGACTTGTTTTGGGGTCTCCGTTGGGTTTTAGTTGGATTCTCGTTGGTCCTTAAGGGAAATGGGAGTGGATTGTGGGTTTTGAAGAAGATCAGGTGAGTTTAGGGTGGTTTTGCGGGGAAATTGATAGTTTTTGGTGTTTTTTCTTCTGATCCAGTTCTTTTTTGGGGTGTTTTGGACGTGTTTTGGGGTTTCCGTTGCGTTTTGTTGAGTTCCTAATGGGTTTTATGGTGGCTGGGAGTGGACTTTGGGATTTGGAGAAGATCAGGTAGGTTTAGGGTGGTTTTGGGATTGGATCCATGCTTTTTGGGGATTTTCTTCCAGTTTGGGGGGTTATCCCGTTCTTTTTTGGGGTGTTTTTGACATGTTTTGATGTCTCTGTTGGGTTTTGTTGGGTTTTCTGTTGGCATCTTGGTTGAAAAAGGGTAAATTGTGGGTGTTGGAGAACTTCAGGTAGGTTTAGGGGGACTTTTGGGGTGGATTCATGGTATTTGGGGTTTTCTTCTGTTTTTTGGGGTGATCCTGTTCTTTTTTGGGGTGTTTTTGACGTGTTTTGGGGTTGTCCGTTGGGTTTTGTTGGGTTCTCGTTGGTCATCATTGTGAAAAAGGGTAAATTGTGGGTTTTGGAGAACATCAGGTAGGCTTAGGGGGACTTTTGGGGTGGATCTATGGCATTTGTGTTTTTCTTCTGTTTTTTGGGGAGATCCTGTTCTTTTTTTTTTTTTTTTTTTTTTTTTTTTGACATGTTTTTTGTCTCCATTGGGTTTCGTTGGGTTTTCCATGGTCATCATGGTGGAAAAGGGTAAATTTGTGGGTTTTGGAGAACATCAGGTAGGTTTAGGCTGGTTTTGGGATTGGATCTGTGCTTTTTGGGGATTTTCTTCCAGTTTATGGGAGATCCCTTTCTTTTTTGGGGTGTTTTTGACGTGTTTTGGTGTCTCCTTTTGGGTTTTCGTTTGGTTCATGTTGGTCATCCTGGTGAAAATTGTAAATTTTTGGGGGGGGAATTTTCTTCCAGTTTTGGGGGTGATCCCGTTCTTTTTTGGGGTGTTTTTGACATGTTTTGGGGTCTCCGTTGGGTTTTGTTGGGTTCTTGTTTTTCATCCTGTTGGAAAAGTTTAACTTGCGTGTTTTGGAGAACATCAGGTAGGTTTAGTGTCGTTTTGGGGTGGATCTATGTTTTTTGGGGATTTTCTTCCAGTTTTGGGGGTGATTCCGTTCTTGTTTGGGGTGTTTTTGACTTGTTTTGGGGTCTCCGTTGGGTTTTAGTTGGATTCTCGTTGGTCCTTAAGGGAAATGGGAGTGGATTGTGGGTTTTGAAGAAGATCAGGTGAGTTTAGGGTGGTTTTGCGGGGAAATTGATAGTTTTTGGTGTTTTTTCTTCTGATCCAGTTCTTTTTTGGGGTGTTTTGGACGTGTTTTGGGGTTTCCGTTGCGTTTTGTTGAGTTCCTAATGGGTTTTATGGTGGCTGGGAGTGGACTTTGGGATTTGGAGAAGATCAGGTAGGTTTAGGGTGGTTTTGGGATTGGATCCATGCTTTTTGGGGATTTTCTTCCAGTTTGGGGGGTTATCCCGTTCTTTTTTGGGGTGTTTTTGACATGTTTTGATGTCTCTGTTGGGTTTTGTTGGGTTTTCTGTTGGCATCTTGGTTGAAAAAGGGTAAATTGTGGGTGTTGGAGAACTTCAGGTAGGTTTAGGGGGACTTTTGGGGTGGATTCATGGTATTTGGGGTTTTCTTCTGTTTTTTGGGGTGATCCTGTTCTTTTTTGGGGTGTTTTTGACGTGTTTTGGGGTTGTCCGTTGGGTTTTGTTGGGTTCTCGTTGGTCATCATTGTGAAAAAGGGTAAATTGTGGGTTTTGGAGAACATCAGGTAGGCTTAGGGGGACTTTTGGGGTGGATCTATGGCATTTGTGTTTTTCTTCTGTTTTTTGGGGAGATCCTGTTCTTTTTTGTTGTTTTTTTTTTTTTTTTTTTTGACATGTTTTTTGTCTCCATTGGGTTTCGTTGGGTTTTCCATGGTCATCATGGTGGAAAAGGGTAAATTTGTGGGTTTTGGAGAACATCAGGTAGGTTTAGGCTGGTTTTGGGATTGGATCTGTGCTTTTTGGGGATTTTCTTCCAGTTTATGGGAGATCCCTTTTTTTTTTGGGGTGTTTTTGACGTGTTTTGGTGTCTCCTTTTGGGTTTTCGTTTGGTTCATGTTGGTCATCCTGGTGAAAATTGTAAATTTTTGGGGGGGGAATTTTCTTCCAGTTTTGGGGGTGATCCCGTTCTTTTTTGGGGTGTTTTTGACATGTTTTGGGGTCTCCGTTGGGTTTTGTTGGGTTCTTGTTTTTCATCCTGTTGGAAAAGTTTAACTTGCGTGTTTTGGAGAACATCAGGTAGGTTTAGTGTCGTTTTGGGGTGGATCTATGTTTTTTGGGGATTTTCTTCCAGTTTAGGGGGTGATTCCGTTCTTGTTTGGGGTGTTTTTGACTTGTTTTGGGGTCTCCGTTGGGTTTTAGTTGGATTCTCGTTGGTCCTTAAGGGAAATGGGAGTGGATTGTGGGTTTTGAAGAAGATCAGGTGAGTTTAGGGTGGTTTTGCGGGGAAATTGATAGTTTTTGGTGTTTTTTCTTCTGATCCAGTTCTTTTTTGGGGTGTTTTGGACGTGTTTTGGGGTTTCCGTTGCGTTTTGTTGAGTTCCTAATGGGTTTTATGGTGGGTGGGAGTGGATTTTGGGATTTGGAGAAGATCAGGTAGGTTTAAGGGTTTTCTTGGGGTTAAATCACGTATTTTCTTCTGATCCGGTTTGCTTTTGGGGTGTTTTTGAGGTGTTTTGGGGTTCCTGTTGCGTTTTGTTGAGTTCCTAATGGGTTTTATGGTGGCTGGGAGTGGACTTTGGGATTTGGAGAAGATCAGGTAGGTTTAGGGTGGTTTTGGGATTGGATCCATGCTTTTTGGGGATTTTCTTCCAGTTTTGGGGGTTATCCCGTTCTTTTTTGGGGTGTTTTTGACATGTTTTGATGTCTCTGTTGGGTTTTGTTGGGTTTTCTGTTGGCATCTTGGTTGAAAAAGGGTAAATTGTGGGTGTTGGAGAACTTCAGGTAGGTTTAGGGGGACTTTTGGGGTGGATTCATGGTATTTGGGGTTTTCTTCTGTTTTTTGGGGTGATCCTGTTCTTTTTTGGGGTGTTTTTGACGTGTTTTGGGGTTGTCCGTTGGGTTTTGTTGGGTTCTCGTTGGTCATCATTGTGAAAAAGGGTAAATTGTGGGTTTTGGAGAACATCAGGTAGGCTTAGGGGGACTTTTGGGGTGGATCTATGGCATTTGTGTTTTTCTTCTGTTTTTTGGGGAGATCCTGTTCTTTTGTTTTTTTTTTTTTTGTTTTTTTTTTGACATGTTTTTTGTCTCCATTGGGTTTCGATGGGTTTTCCATGGTCATCATGGTGGAAAAGGGTAAATTTGTGGGTTTTGGAGAACATCAGGTAGGTTTAGGCTGGTTTTGGGATTGGATCTGTGCTTTTTGGGGATTTTCTTCCAGTTTATGGGAGATCCCTTTCTTTTTTGGGGTGTTTTTGACGTGTTTTGGTGTCTCCTTTTGGGTTTTCGTTTGGTTCATGTTGGTCATCCTGGTGAAAATTGTAAATTTTTGGGGGGGGAATTTTCTTCCAGTTTTGGGGGTGATCCCGTTCTTTTTTGGGGTGTTTTTGACATGTTTTGGGGTCTCCGTTGGGTTTTGTTGGGTTCTTGTTTTTCATCCTGTTGGAAAAGTTTAACTTGCGTGTTTTGGAGAACATCAGGTAGGTTTAGTGTCGTTTTGGGGTGGATCTATGTTTTTTGGGGATTTTCTTCCAGTTTAGGGGGTGATTCCGTTCTTGTTTGGGGTGTTTTTGACTTGTTTTGGGGTCTCCGTTGGGTTTTAGTTGGATTCTCGTTGGTCCTTAAGGGAAATGGGAGTGGATTGTGGGTTTTGAAGAAGATCAGGTGAGTTTAGGGTGGTTTTGCGGGGAAATTGATAGTTTTTGGTGTTTTTTCTTCTGATCCAGTTCTTTTTTGGGGTGTTTTGGACGTGTTTTGGGGTTTCCGTTGCGTTTTGTTGAGTTCCTAATGGGTTTTATGGTGGGTGGGAGTGGATTTTGGGATTTGGAGAAGATCAGGTAGGTTTAAGGGTTTTCTTGGGGTTAAATCACGTATTTTCTTCTGATCCGGTTTGCTTTTGGGGTGTTTTTGAGGTGTTTTGGGGTTCCTGTTGCGTTTTGTTGAGTTCCTAATGGGTTTTATGGTGGCTGGGAGTGGACTTTGGGATTTGGAGAAGATCAGGTAGGTTTAGGGTGGTTTTGGGATTGGATCCATGCTTTTTGGGGATTTTCTTCCAGTTTTGGGGGTTATCCCGTTCTTTTTTGGGGTGTTTTTGACATGTTTTGATGTCTCTGTTGGGTTTTGTTGGGTTTTCTGTTGGCATCTTGGTTGAAAAAGGGTAAATTGTGGGTGTTGGAGAACTTCAGGTAGGTTTAGGGGGACTTTTGGGGTGGATTCATGGTATTTGGGGTTTTCTTCTGTTTTTTGGGGTGATCCTGTTCTTTTTTGGGGTGTTTTTGACGTGTTTTGGGGTTGTCCGTTGGGTTTTGTTGGGTTCTCGTTGGTCATCATTGTGAAAAAGGGTAAATTGTGGGTTTTGGAGAACATCAGGTAGGCTTAGGGGGACTTTTGGGGTGGATCTATGGCATTTGTGTTTTTCTTCTGTTTTTTGGGGAGATCCTGTTCTTTTTTGTTGTTTTTTTTTTTTTTTTTTTTGACATGTTTTTTGTCTCCATTGGGTTTCGTTGGGTTTTCCATGGTCATCATGGTGGAAAAGGGTAAATTTGTGGGTTTTGGAGAACATCAGGTAGGTTTAGGCTGGTTTTGGGATTGGATCTGTGCTTTTTGGGGATTTTCTTCCAGTTTATGGGAGATCCCTTTCTTTTTTGGGGTGTTTTTGACGTGTTTTGGTGTCTCCTTTTGGGTTTTCGTTTGGTTCATGTTGGTCATCCTGGTGAAAATTGTAAATTTTTGGGGGGGGAATTTTCTTCCAGTTTTGGGGGTGATCCCGTTCTTTTTTGGGGTGTTTTTGACATGTTTTGGGGTCTCCGTTGGGTTTTGTTGGGTTCTTGTTTTTCATCCTGTTGGAAAAGTTTAACTTGCGTGTTTTGGAGAACATCAGGTAGGTTTAGTGTCGTTTTGGGGTGGATCTATGTTTTTGGGGGATTTTCTTCCAGTTTAGGGGGTGATTCCGTTCTTGTTTGGGGTGTTTTTGACTTGTTTTGGGGTCTCCGTTGGGTTTTAGTTGGATTCTCGTTGGTCCTTAAGGGAAATGGGAGTGGATTGTGGGTTTTGAAGAAGATCAGGTGAGTTTAGGGTGGTTTTGCGGGGAAATTGATAGTTTTTGGTGTTTTTTCTTCTGATCCAGTTCTTTTTTGGGGTGTTTTGGACGTGTTTTGGGGTTTCCGTTGCGTTTTGTTGAGTTCCTAATGGGTTTTATGGTGGGTGGGAGTGGATTTTGGGATTTGGAGAAGATCAGGTAGGTTTAAGGGTTTTCTTGGGGTTAAATCACGTATTTTCTTCTGATCCGGTTTGCTTTTGGGGTGTTTTTGAGGTGTTTTGGGGTTCCTGTTGCGTTTTGTTGAGTTCCTAATGGGTTTTATGGTGGCTGGGAGTGGACTTTGGGATTTGGAGAAGATCAGGTAGGTTTAGGGTGGTTTTGGGATTGGATCCATGCTTTTTGGGGATTTTCTTCCAGTTTTGGGGGTTATCCCGTTCTTTTTTGGGGTGTTTTTGACATGTTTTGATGTCTCTGTTGGGTTTTGTTGGGTTTTCTGTTGGCATCTTGGTTGAAAAAGGGTAAATTGTGGGTGTTGGAGAACTTCAGGTAGGTTTAGGGGGACTTTTGGGGTGGATTCATGGTATTTGGGGTTTTCTTCTGTTTTTTGGGGTGATCCTGTTCTTTTTTGGGGTGTTTTTGACGTGTTTTGGGGTTGTCCGTTGGGTTTTGTTGGGTTCTCGTTGGTCATCATTGTGAAAAAGGGTAAATTGTGGGTTTTGGAGAACATCAGGTAGGCTTAGGGGGACTTTTGGGGTGGATCTATGGCATTTGTGTTTTTCTTCTGTTTTTTGGGGAGATCCTGTTCTTTTTTTTTTTTTTTTTTTTTTTTTGACATGTTTTTTGTCTCCATTGGGTTTTGTTGGGTTTTCCATGGTCATCATGGTGGAAAAGGGTAAATTTGTGGGTTTTGGAGAACATCAGGTAGGTTTAGGCTGGTTTTGGGATTGGATCTGTGCTTTTTGGGGATTTTCTTCCAGTTTATGGGAGATCCCTTTCTTTTTTGGGGTGTTTTTGACGTGTTTTGGTGTCTCCTTTTGGGTTTTCGTTTGGTTCATGTTGGTCATCCTGGTGAAAATTGTAAATTTTTGGGGGGGGAATTTTCTTCCAGTTTTGGGGGTGATCCCGTTCTTTTTTGGGGTGTTTTTGACATGTTTTGGGGTCTCCGTTGGGTTTTGTTGGGTTCTTGTTTTTCATCCTGTTGGAAAAGTTTAACTTGCGTGTTTTGGAGAACATCAGGTAGGTTTAGTGTCGTTTTGGGGTGGATCTATGTTTTTTGGGGATTTTCTTCCAGTTTAGGGGGTGATTCCGTTCTTGTTTGGGGTGTTTTTGACTTGTTTTGGGGTCTCCGTTGGGTTTTAGTTGGATTCTTGTTGGTCCTTAAGGGAAATGGGAGTGGATTGTGGGTTTTGAAGAAGATCAGGTGAGTTTAGGGTGGTTTTGCGGGGAAATTGATAGTTTTTGGTGTTTTTTCTTCTGATCCAGTTCTTTTTTGGGGTGTTTTGGACGTGTTTTGGGGTTTCCGTTGCGTTTTGTTGAGTTCCTAATGGGTTTTATGGTGGGTGGGAGTGGATTTTGGGATTTGGAGAAGATCAGGTAGGTTTAAGGGTTTTCTTGGGGTTAAATCACGTATTTTCTTCTGATCCGGTTTGCTTTTGGGGTGTTTTTGAGGTGTTTTGGGGTTCCTGTTGCGTTTTGTTGAGTTCCTAATGGGTTTTATGGTGGCTGGGAGTGGACTTTGGGATTTGGAGAAGATCAGGTAGGTTTAGGGTGGTTTTGGGATTGGATCCATGCTTTTTGGGGATTTTCTTCCAGTTTTGGGGGTTATCCCGTTCTTTTTTGGGGTGTTTTTGACATGTTTTGATGTCTCTGTTGGGTTTTGTTGGGTTTTCTGTTGGCATCTTGGTTGAAAAAGGGTAAATTGTGGGTGTTGGAGAACTTCAGGTAGGTTTAGGGGGACTTTTGGGGTGGATTCATGGTATTTGGGGTTTTCTTCTGTTTTTTGGGGTGATCCTGTTCTTTTTTGGGGTGTTTTTGACGTGTTTTGGGGTTGTCCGTTGGGTTTTGTTGGGTTCTCGTTGGTCATCATTGTGAAAAAGGGTAAATTGTGGGTTTTGGAGAACATCAGGTAGGCTTAGGGGGACTTTTGGGGTGGATCTATGGCATTTGTGTTTTTCTTCTGTTTTTTGGGGAGATCCTGTTCTTTTTTGTTGTTTTTTTTTTTTTTTTTTTGACATGTTTTTTGTCTCCATTGGGTTTTGTTGGGTTTTCCATGGTCATCATGGTGGAAAAGGGTAAATTTGTGGGTTTTGGAGAACATCAGGTAGGTTTAGGCTGGTTTTGGGATTGGATCTGTGCTTTTTGGGGATTTTCTTCCAGTTTATGGGAGATCCCTTTCTTTTTTGGGGTGTTTTTGACGTGTTTTGGTGTCTCCTTTTGGGTTTTCGTTTGGTTCATGTTGGTCATCCTGGTGAAAATTGTAAATTTTTGGGGGGGGAATTTTCTTCCAGTTTTGGGGGTGATCCCGTTCTTTTTTGGGGTGTTTTTGACATGTTTTGGGGTCTCCGTTGGGTTTTGTTGGGTTCTTGTTTTTCATCATGTTGGAAAAGTTTAACTTGCGTGTTTTGGAGAACATCAGGTAGGTTTAGTGTCGTTTTGGGGTGGATCTATGTTTTTTGGGGATTTTCTTCCAGTTTAGGGGGTGATTCCGTTCTTGTTTGGGGTGTTTTTGACTTGTTTTGGGGTCTCCGTTGGGTTTTAGTTGGATTCTCGTTGGTCCTTAAGGGAAATGGGAGTGGATTGTGGGTTTTGAAGAAGATCAGGTGAGTTTAGGGTGGTTTTGCGGGGAAATTGATAGTTTTTGGTGTTTTTTCTTCTGATCCAGTTCTTTTTTGGGGTGTTTTGGACGTGTTTTGGGGTTTCCGTTGCGTTTTGTTGAGTTCCTAATGGGTTTTATGGTGGGTGGGAGTGGATTTTGGGATTTGGAGAAGATCAGGTAGGTTTAAGGGTTTTCTTGGGGTTAAATCACGTATTTTCTTCTGATCCGGTTTGCTTTTGGGGTGTTTTTGAGGTGTTTTGGGGTTCCTGTTGCGTTTTGTTGAGTTCCTAATGGGTTTTATGGTGGCTGGGAGTGGACTTTGGGATTTGGAGAAGATCAGGTAGGTTTAGGGTGGTTTTGGGATTGGATCCATGCTTTTTGGGGATTTTCTTCCAGTTTTGGGGGTTATCCCGTTCTTTTTTGGGGTGTTTTTGACATGTTTTGATGTCTCTGTTGGGTTTTGTTGGGTTTTCTGTTGGCATCTTGGTTGAAAAAGGGTAAATTGTGGGTGTTGGAGAACTTCAGGTAGGTTTAGGGGGACTTTTGGGGTGGATTCATGGTATTTGGGGTTTTCTTCTGTTTTTTGGGGTGATCCTGTTCTTTTTTGGGGTGTTTTTGACGTGTTTTGGGGTTGTCCGTTGGGTTTTGTTGGGTTCTCGTTGGTCATCATTGTGAAAAAGGGTAAATTGTGGGTTTTGGAGAACATCAGGTAGGCTTAGGGGGACTTTTGGGGTGGATCTATGGCATTTGTGTTTTTCTTCTGTTTTTTGGGGAGATCCTGTTCATTTTGTTTTTTTTTTTTTTTTTTTTTTTTTACATGTTTTTTGTCTCCATTGGGTTTCGATGGGTTTTCCATGGTCATCATGGTGGAAAAGGGTAAATTTGTGGGTTTTGGAGAACATCAGGTAGGTTTAGGCTGGTTTTGGGATTGGATCTGTGCTTTTTGGGGATTTTCTTCCAGTTTATGGGAGATCCCTTTCTTTTTTGGAGTGTTTTTGAAGTGTTTTGGTGTCTCCTTTTGGGTTTTCGTTTGGTTCATGTTGGTCATCCTGGTGAAAATTGTAAATTTTTGGGGGGGGAATTTTCTTCCAGTTTTGGGGGTGATCCCGTTCTTTTTTGGGGTGTTTTTGACATGTTTTGGGGTCTCCGTTGGGTTTTGTTGGGTTCTTGTTTTTCATCATGTTGGAAAAGTTTAACTTGCGTGTTTTGGAGAACATCAGGTAGGTTTAGTGTCGTTTTGGGGTGGATCTATGTTTTTGGGGGATTTTCTTCCAGTTTAGGGGGTGATTCCGTTCTTGTTTGGGGTGTTTTTGACTTGTTTTGGGGTCTCCGTTGGGTTTTAGTTGGATTCTCGTTGGTCCTTAAGGGAAATGGGAGTGGATTGTGGGTTTTGAAGAAGATCAGGTGAGTTTAGGGTGGTTTTGCGGGGAAATTGATAGTTTTTGGTGTTTTTTCTTCTGATCCAGTTCTTTTTTGGGGTGTTTTGGACGTGTTTTGGGGTTTCCGTTGCGTTTTGTTGAGTTCCTAATGGGTTTTATGGTGGGTGGGAGTGGATTTTGGGATTTGGAGAAGATCAGGTAGGTTTAAGGGTTTTCTTGGGGTTAAATCACGTATTTTCTTCTGATCCGGTTTGCTTTTGGGGTGTTTTTGAGGTGTTTTGGGGTTCCTGTTGCGTTTTGTTGAGTTCCTAATGGGTTTTATGGTGGCTGGGAGTGGACTTTGGGATTTGGAGAAGATCAGGTAGGTTTAGGGTGGTTTTGGGATTGGATCCATGCTTTTTGGGGATTTTCTTCCAGTTTTGGGGGTTATCCCGTTCTTTTTTGGGGTGTTTTTGACATGTTTTGATGTCTCTGTTGGGTTTTGTTGGGTTTTCTGTTGGCATCTTGGTTGAAAAAGGGTAAATTGTGGGTGTTGGAGAACTTCAGGTAGGTTTAGGGGGACTTTTGGGGTGGATTCATGGTATTTGGGGTTTTCTTCTGTTTTTTGGGGTGATCCTGTTCTTTTTTGGGGTGTTTTTGACGTGTTTTGGGGTTGTCCGTTGGGTTTTGTTGGGTTCTCGTTGGTCATCATTGTGAAAAAGGGTAAATTGTGGGTTTTGGAGAACACCAGGTAGGCTTAGGGGGACTTTTGGGGTGGATCTATGGCATTTGTGTTTTTCTTCTGTTTTTTGGGGAGATCCTGTTCTTTTTTGTTTTTTGTTTTTTGTTTTTTTGACATGTTTTTTGTCTCCATTGGGTTTCGTTGGGTTTTCCATGGTCATCATGGTGGAAAAGGGTAAATTTGTGGGTTTTGGAGAACATCAGGTAGGTTTAGGCTGGTTTTGGGATTGGATCTGTGCTTTTTGGGGATTTTCTTCCAGTTTATGGGAGATCCCTTTCTTTTTTGGGGTGTTTTTGACGTGTTTTGGTGTCTCCTTTTGGGTTTTCGTTTGGTTCATGTTGGTCATCCTGGTGAAAATTGTAAATTTTTGGGGGGGGAATTTTCTTCCAGTTTTGGGGGTGATCCCGTTCTTTTTTGGGGTGTTTTTGACATGTTTTGGGGTCTCCGTTGGGTTTTGTTGGGTTCTTGTTTTTCATCCTGTTGGAAAAGTTTAACTTGCGTGTTTTGGAGAACATCAGGTAGGTTTAGTGTCGTTTTGGGGTGGATCTATGTTTTTTGGGGATTTTCTTCCAGTTTAGGGGGTGATTCCGTTCTTGTTTGGGGTGTTTTTGACTTGTTTTGGGGTCTCCGTTGGGTTTTAGTTGGATTCTCGTTGGTCCTTAAGGGAAATGGGAGTGGATTGTGGGTTTTGAAGAAGATCAGGTGAGTTTAGGGTGGTTTTGCGGGGAAATTGATAGTTTTTGGTGTTTTTTCTTCTGATCCAGTTCTTTTTTGGGGTGTTTTTGGCGTGTTTTGGGGTTTCCGTTGCGTTTTGTTGAGTTCCTAATGGGTTTTATGGTGGGTGGGAGTGGATTTTGGGATTTGGAGAAGATCAGGTAGGTTTAAGGGTTTTCTTGGGGTTAAATCACGTATTTTCTTCTGATCCGGTTTGCTTTTGGGGTGTTTTTGAGGTGTTTTGGGGTTCCTGTTGCGTTTTGTTGAGTTCCTAATGGGTTTTATGGTGGCTGGGAGTGGACTTTGGGATTTGGAGAAGATCAGGTAGGTTTAGGGTGGTTTTGGGATTGGATCCATGCTTTTTGGGGATTTTCTTCCAGTTTTGGGGGTTATCCCGTTCTTTTTTGGGGTGTTTTTGACATGTTTTGATGTCTCTGTTGGGTTTTGTTGGGTTTTCTGTTGGCATCTTGGTTGAAAAAGGGTAAATTGTGGGTGTTGGAGAACTTCAGGTAGGTTTAGGGGGACTTTTGGGGTGGATTCATGGTATTTGGGGTTTTCTTCTGTTTTTTGGGGTGATCCTGTTCTTTTTTGGGGTGTTTTTGACGTGTTTTGGGGTTGTCCGTTGGGTTTTGTTGGGTTCTCGTTGGTCATCATTGTGAAAAAGGGTAAATTGTGGGTTTTGGAGAACATCAGGTAGGCTTAGGGGGACTTTTGGGGTGGATCTATGGCATTTGTGTTTTTCTTCTGTTTTTTGGGGAGATCCTGTTCTTTTTTGTTGTTTTTTTTTTTTTTTTTTTTTGACATGTTTTTTGTCTCCATTGGGTTTCGATGGGTTTTCCATGGTCATCATGGTGGAAAAGGGTAAATTTGTGGGTTTTGGAGAACATCAGGTAGGTTTAGGCTGGTTTTGGGATTGGATCTGTGCTTTTTGGGGATTTTCTTCCAGTTTATGGGAGATCCCTTTCTTTTTTGGGGTGTTTTTGACGTGTTTTGGTGTCTCCTTTTGGGTTTTCGTTTGGTTCATGTTGGTCATCCTGGTGAAAATTGTAAATTTTTGGGGGGGGAATTTTCTTCCAGTTTTGGGGGTGATCCCGTTCTTTTTTGGGGTGTTTTTGACATGTTTTGGGGTCTCCGTTGGGTTTTGTTGGGTTCTTGTTTTTCATCCTGTTGGAAAAGTTTAACTTGCGTGTTTTGGAGAACATCAGGTAGGTTTAGTGTCGTTTTGGGGTGGATCTATGTTTTTTGGGGATTTTCTTCCAGTTTAGGGGGTGATTCCGTTCTTGTTTGGGGTGTTTTTGACTTGTTTTGGGGTCTCCGTTGGGTTTTAGTTGGATTCTCGTTGGTCCTTAAGGGAAATGGGAGTGGATTGTGGGTTTTGAAGAAGATCAGGTGAGTTTAGGGTGGTTTTGCGGGGAAATTGATAGTTTTTGGTGTTTTTTCTTCTGATCCAGTTCTTTTTTGGGGTGTTTTGGACGTGTTTTGGGGTTTCCGTTGCGTTTTGTTGAGTTCCTAATGGGTTTTATGGTGGGTGGGAGTGGATTTTGGGATTTGGAGAAGATCAGGTAGGTTTAAGGGTTTTCTTGGGGTTAAATCACGTATTTTCTTCTGATCCGGTTTGCTTTTGGGGTGTTTTTGAGGTGTTTTGGGGTTCCTGTTGCGTTTTGTTGAGTTCCTAATGGGTTTTATGGTGGCTGGGAGTGGACTTTGGGATTTGGAGAAGATCAGGTAGGTTTAGGGTGGTTTTGGGATTGGATCCATGCTTTTTGGGGATTTTCTTCCAGTTTTGGGGGTTATCCCGTTCTTTTTTGGGGTGTTTTTGACATGTTTTGATGTCTCTGTTGGGTTTTGTTGGGTTTTCTGTTGGCATCTTGGTTGAAAAAGGGTAAATTGTGGGTGTTGGAGAACTTCAGGTAGGTTTAGGGGGACTTTTGGGGTGGATTCATGGTATTTGGGGTTTTCTTCTGTTTTTTGGGGTGATCCTGTTCTTTTTTGGGGTGTTTTTGACGTGTTTTGGGGTTGTCCGTTGGGTTTTGTTGGGTTCTCGTTGGTCATCATTGTGAAAAAGGGTAAATTGTGGGTTTTGGAGAACACCAGGTAGGCTTAGGGGGACTTTTGGGGTGGATCTATGGCATTTGTGTTTTTCTTCTGTTTTTTGGGGAGATCCTGTTCTTTTTTGTTTTTGTTTTTTTTTTTTTTTTGACATGTTTTTTGTCTCCATTGGGTTTCGTTGGGTTTTCCATGGTCATCATGGTGGAAAAGGGTAAATTTGTGGGTTTTGGAGAACATCAGGTAGGTTTAGGCTGGTTTTGGGATTGGATCTGTGCTTTTTGGGGATTTTCTTCCAGTTTATGGGAGATCCCTTTCTTTTTTGGGGTGTTTTTGACGTGTTTTGGTGTCTCCTTTTGGGTTTTCGTTTGGTTCATGTTGGTCATCCTGGTGAAAATTGTAAATTTTTGGGGGGGGAATTTTCTTCCAGTTTTGGGGGTGATCCCGTTCTTTTTTGGGGTGTTTTTGACATGTTTTGGGGTCTCCGTTGGGTTTTGTTGGGTTCTTGTTTTTCATCCTGTTGGAAAAGTTTAACTTGCGTGTTTTGGAGAACATCAGGTAGGTTTAGTGTCGTTTTGGGGTGGATCTATGTTTTTTGGGGATTTTCTTCCAGTTTAGGGGGTGATTCCGTTCTTGTTTGGGGTGTTTTTGACTTGTTTTGGGGTCTCCGTTGGGTTTTAGTTGGATTCTCGTTGGTCCTTAAGGGAAATGGGAGTGGATTGTGGGTTTTGAAGAAGATCAGGTGAGTTTAGGGTGGTTTTGCGGGGAAATTGATAGTTTTTGGTGTTTTTTCTTCTGATCCAGTTCTTTTTTGGGGTGTTTTGGACGTGTTTTGGGGTTTCCGTTGCGTTTTGTTGAGTTCCTAATGGGTTTTATGGTGGGTGGGAGTGGATTTTGGGATTTGGAGAAGATCAGGTAGGTTTAAGGGTTTTCTTGGGGTTAAATCACGTATTTTCTTCTGATCCGGTTTGCTTTTGGGGTGTTTTTGAGGTGTTTTGGGGTTCCTGTTGCGTTTTGTTGAGTTCCTAATGGGTTTTATGGTGGCTGGGAGTGGACTTTGGGATTTGGAGAAGATCAGGTAGGTTTAGGGTGGTTTTGGGATTGGATCCATGCTTTTTGGGGATTTTCTTCCAGTTTTGGGGGTTATCCCGTTCTTTTTTGGGGTGTTTTTGACATGTTTTGATGTCTCTGTTGGGTTTTGTTGGGTTTTCTGTTGGCATCTTGGTTGAAAAAGGGTAAATTGTGGGTGTTGGAGAACTTCAGGTAGGTTTAGGGGGACTTTTGGGGTGGATTCATGGTATTTGGGGTTTTCTTCTGTTTTTTGGGTGATCCTGTTCTTTTTTGGGGTGTTTTTGACGTGTTTTGGGGTTGTCCGTTGGGTTTTGTTGGGTTCTCGTTGGTCATCATTGTGAAAAAGGGTAAATTGTGGGTTTTGGAGAACATCAGGTAGGCTTAGGGGGACTTTTGGGGTGGATCTATGGCATTTGTGTTTTTCTTCTGTTTTTTGGGGAGATCCTGTTCTTTTTTTTTTTTTTTTTTTTTTTTTTTTTTGACATGTTTTTTGTCTCCATTGGGTTTCGTTGGGTTTTCCATGGTCATCATGGTGGAAAAGGGTAAATTTGTGGGTTTTGGAGAACATCAGGTAGGTTTAGGCTGGTTTTGGGATTGGATCTGTGCTTTTTGGGGATTTTCTTCCAGTTTATGGGAGATCCCTTTCTTTTTTGGGGTGTTTTTGACGTGTTTTGGTGTCTCCTTTTGGGTTTTCGTTTGGTTCATGTTGGTCATCCTGGTGAAAATTGTAAATTTTTTGGGGGGGAATTTTCTTCCAGTTTTGGGGGTGATCCCGTTCTTTTTTGGGGTGTTTTTGACATGTTTTGGGGTCTCCGTTGGGTTTTGTTGGGTTCTTGTTTTTCATCCTGTTGGAAAAGTTTAACTTGCGTGTTTTGGAGAACATCAGGTAGGTTTAGTGTCGTTTTGGGGTGGATCTATGTTTTTTGGGGATTTTCTTCCAGTTTAGGGGGTGATTCCGTTCTTGTTTGGGGTGTTTTTGACTTGTTTTGGGGTCTCCGTTGGGTTTTAGTTGGATTCTCGTTGGTCCTTAAGGGAAATGGGAGTGGATTGTGGGTTTTGAAGAAGATCAGGTGAGTTTAGGGTGGTTTTGCGGGGAAATTGATAGTTTTTGGTGTTTTTTCTTCTGATCCAGTTCTTTTTTGGGGTGTTTTTGGCGTGTTTTGGGGTTTCCGTTGCGTTTTGTTGAGTTCCTAATGGGTTTTATGGTGGGTGGGAGTGGATTTTGGGATTTGGAGAAGATCAGGTAGGTTTAAGGGTTTTCTTGGGGTTAAATCACGTATTTTCTTCTGATCCGGTTTGCTTTTGGGGTGTTTTTGAGGTGTTTTGGGGTTCCTGTTGCGTTTTGTTGAGTTCCTAATGGGTTTTATGGTGGCTGGGAGTGGACTTTGGGATTTGGAGAAGATCAGGTAGGTTTAGGGTGGTTTTGGGATTGGATCCATGCTTTTTGGGGATTTTCTTCCAGTTTTGGGGGTTATCCCGTTCTTTTTTGGGGTGTTTTTGACATGTTTTGATGTCTCTGTTGGGTTTTGTTGGGTTTTCTGTTGGCATCTTGGTTGAAAAAGGGTAAATTGTGGGTGTTGGAGAACTTCAGGTAGGTTTAGGGGGACTTTTGGGGTGGATTCATGGTATTTGGGGTTTTCTTCTGTTTTTTGGGGTGATCCTGTTCTTTTTTGGGGTGTTTTTGACGTGTTTTGGGGTTGTCCGTTGGGTTTTGTTGGGTTCTCGTTGGTCATCATTGTGAAAAAGGGTAAATTGTGGGTTTTGGAGAACATCAGGTAGGCTTAGGGGGACTTTTGGGGTGGATCTATGGCATTTG
>NW_028137422.1:62500-64000 GCF_965140915.1 Aythya marila | reverse complement strand
CCCTAACCCTAACCCTAACCCTAACCCTAACCCTAACCCTAACCCTAACCCTAACCCTAACCCTAACCCTAACCCTAACCCTAACCCTAACCCTAACCCTAACCCTAACCCTAACCCTAACCCTAACCCTAACCCTAACCCTAACCCTAACCCTAACCCTAACCCTAACCCTAACCCTAACCCTAACCCTAACCCTAACCCTAACCCTAACCCTAACCCTAACCCTAACCCTAACCCTAACCCTAACCCTAACCCTAACCCTAACCCTAACCCTAACCCTAACCCTAACCCTAACCCTAACCCTAACCCTAACCCTAACCCTAACCCTAACCCTAAACCCTAACCCTAACCCTAACACCCCTAACCCTAACCCTAACCCTAACCCTAACCCTAACCCTAACCCTAACCCTAACCCTAACCCTAACCCTAACCCTAACCCTAACCCTAACCCTAACCCTAACCCTAACCCTAACCCTAACCCTAACCCTAACCCTAACCCTAACCCTAACCCTAACCCTAACCCTAACCCTAACCCTAACCCTAACCCTAACCCTAACCCTAACCCTAACCCTAACCCTAACCCTAACCCTAACCCTAACCCTAACCCTAACCCTAACCCTAACCTAACCCTAACCCTAACCCTAACCCTAACCCTAACCCTAACCCTAACCCTAACCCTAACCCTAACCCTAACCCTAACCCTAACCCTAACCCTAACCCTAACCCTAACCCTAACCCTAACCCTAACCCTAACCCTAACCCTAACCCCTAACCCTAACCCTAACCCTAACCCTAACCCTAACCCTAACCCTAAACCCTAACCCTAACCCTAACCCTAACCCTAACCCTAACCCTAACCCTAACCCTAACCCTAACCCTAACCCTAACCCTAACCCTAACCCTAACCCTAACCCCTAACCCTAACCCTAACCCTAACCCTAACCCTAACCCTAACCCTAACCCTAACCCTAACCCTAACCCTAACCCTAACCCTAACCCTAACCCTAACCCTAACCCTAACCCTAACCCTAACCCTAACCCTAACCCTAACCCTAACCCTAACCCTAACCCTAACCCTAACCCTAACCCTAACCCTAACCCCTAACCCTAACCCTAACCCTAACCCTAACCCTAACCCTAACCCTAACCCTAACCCTAACCCTAACCCTAACCCTAACCCTAACCCCTAACCCTAACCCTAACCCTAACCCTAACCCTAACCCTAACCCTAACCCTAACCCTAACCCTAACCCTAACCCTAACCCTAACCCTAACCCTAACCCTAACCCTAACCCTAACCCTAACCCTAACCCTAACCCTAACCCTAACCCTAACCCTAACCCTAACCCTAACCCTAACCCTAACCCTAACCCTAACCCTAACCCTAACCCTAACCCTAACCCTAACCCTAACCCTAACCCTAACCCTAACCCTAACCCTAACCCTAACCCTAACCCTAACCCTAACCCTAACCCTAACCCTAACCCTAAACCCTAACCC